>NC_041047.1:11073937-11323937 GCF_900634775.1 Gouania willdenowi
TGTGATTTTGTGCAGTTCATTGTGATTTTTTTTATGTTTTTGGAGTCATTTGTGTTTTTTCTGAGTTGTTTTGTATCATTTTTGTTATTTGTGTGTACATTTTTAGTCGTCTTTTGTGTTTTTAGACTAAATTTGCGTTTTTCTTGTCCTTTATGCAGTTCATTGAGATTTTCTAGGGTTTTTTTTTTGTCATTTTGTATATTTTTGTACTTGTTTTGTGTATTTTTCCATCAAAATGTTTTTTTTCCGGAGCCATTTGTGTGTTTATTTTTCGAGGCTGCACAACACTAGACCGAGGGCCGCACGTTGCCTCCAGGCCAGTAGTTGCCCATGATGATGGGAATGTAAGAAGAGGAACGGTGAACAGCAGTGCGTCTCACCTTTAAAGCGTCGGGCTGAGCGAAGTGCGTGGCTCCGCCCACCCTCATGGTTACCCAGATGTCGACCATCTGAGCGGCGATGTGGCTCAGCGGCAGGTAGCTGACCACCGACTCCTGGGCCTGTGTGGCGTCCGTGAGGCGCACGTGTCGGCAGGTGGAGAGTGCCGTCCATGTGATCTGTGGAGGGGGCGGGACAAATGTGTCAGGAGGCTTTTTATTGGCTCTACTAGGTTTTACGGATTATCTATTTATGGCAGGTCTCTGCTGAACATAAATAAACACCAAGTTTACACACAGGAAGTGAATGTTCAGAACACTTTGTTTATACTTTTTTATTAATCATTATTGTCTTGTGTATTTAAAATTTGTCTCTCACACTTTGAAACAGAAGAGGATTAGGGCCACTGAAAAAGAAAATAAACAGAGCCATTGAAAAAAACAACAAAAAAAACATATCCAGTAGTGAGAAAAAAAAATCACTATTGTTTTTGTCTTAATTTTTTTTTAATTTTTAGTCGTAATCTTTTTTTTGTCTAGATTTTGTTTTTTGTAAAACTGTTTTTTCCAGTGGCTGATTTTTTTTGTTTTGTTTTAGATCCAGTGCCCATAATATTTTTTTATAATAATAATTATAATGCAATGCATGTTAAATTACGTGGGTGAAACAAAAAATTGAAAAAAAAATTCAAATTCTATCTTTTACTGTGAGTAAATGTTTGATGTTTGAGCCTCGCTGCCAAACCTGATTTTGAGCCTCAGGTGAGTTTTAATTTGATGACTGAGACAGTAAAGCATCGACCAATCAGCTCCATCATGTGTGACTTACGTTGTCATGACTCAGCATGACCCCTTTGGGCTGCCCGGTTGTCCCTGAGGTGTAGATGAGCATGCAGCACTGGTTGGGCTTCTGACTGGCGATCACTGCATCCAGTGGCGCGTCGGGCTCGTCACGGCCGACCTCCATGAACTCCGCCCACTGAGAAGGACACGTAGAATGACCGTGAGGGGACGCTTTCCTTTCACGTTACCAACAGATGTGCGTCCCTGCTGTGACGTGTGTTCTTACCGTGTACAGATTTGGTCTCTTCTCTTTGAGTGCATCTTTGTACTGGATGATGGCTTTCAGATGAGGGAGTTTGTCCTCCACCTGTGAGAAACAGACATAAAACAGATCAGCACAGAACACCATCTTTCCGTCATCTGTTATTACTCTGCGTCTCATCCAAGTCTCACCTGCAGGATTTTCTGCAGCTGCTTGTGGTTTTCCACCACTATGATGTTGGCCTTGCAGTTGTCTGCTACGTACTGGCAGGCGTCGGGAGAGTTGGTGGTGTAGATGCCTACAGCGAGGCCACTGGGACCAAAGAAGAGTCAAAGTCAGCAACTCACTGTTCAAAACTCAGTTCAAAAAGCTACCCAACTATCATATCTATAAAGCAAGTAATCACTGTCTGTGGCTCAAATATCTCTGGTGTTCAGGGACAAAATAAACAAATAAATAATTGAAATTGTTTAAATTGTGGGCCCTGAATCTATAATCTATGAAAGTTTAACTTTTGAATGGAATTTCGGAAATTAAACAACTCTTCCATGATATTCTAATTTTTTGGAAAGGGTCCGTACTTGCAACATGGCTGCAGCTTGCTTCAAAGCTGTGCAAGGTTGCATTTGTTTGAATTGCAATGCTACAGTTAATGAATAATTTCTTTACACCGCGACCGGAGCTGAGCCACTAGAGCAGGGATGTCAAAGTCAAACACATCAGAGGGCCAAAAAAACTAATTTGCTACAAGCCGAGGGCCGGACTGGTTCAATGTTTATTAAAACATATTAAAATGATTGCACATAACCTATTGAACCAAGACCTAACACAGTGTACTGTATTTTATTTAACTATGTGGTCTTTTTTCATACTGACACAGTATGTTAGATTTCCTTTCGGCCGTAGGGCCATTCTTGAGTTTTTACTGGTGTTTTTTAGGACAAAACCTTTTATTTTATCCCCCAATAATCAAAGCACGCAAGTGTAAGATGAGTCTGAAGACCGGGTTGTTCATATTGGTTTTGGTGGTTTTATAGCGCTGAGCTTTCCACCCAAGACTTTTTACTACTATAAATAAATAACTTTTTTTTTTTTTTTTTCTGTCACTAATTTCGAGTGAAAACATTTTTCAACAGGCCTCATAGACAAAAACAAACTTCCTTCAAGAAAAATCAAATGTCCTGTACATTAATGAATAAAGCAATATTTTCTTATGGCTCTGTCAGTTATTTCAAGGAAACATTTCAACAGGCAAAAAGCAAACAAGTAAATGTCCTTCAAAAATAAATATGTTCCTTAATATCAAGATAAATGCATAAATGAAAATGCATGCATTATAAGCTGAAAATGCAATATTGTGCTGCTCTATGATACTACTGCTTTCAAATAGTAAAATGAGAAAATAAAAAATAAATAAATAAAATCAGTTGTATTCTTCTCATGGCTCTTATCTGCAATTTTCCTGAGTCCATTAACTGAAAAATAAATATAAATAAATAAAATACAAAAATCTATGGCAACAGTGACAAAAACAATACTTCTTCAAAGAAAAATCAACGTCTTGTAGAAACAACTGTAAAAATTTAACTGAATTAAAAAAACTAAAATATGTTAATGCTCGGTGATGCTCACTTGTCTGAGACAGAGGCCTGATACTTGGTGGTGTCTCATCTTTTGTACAAGTTCATCAATGTTCGGGGTCAAGCTCTGAGCTGAGCAAAACCCTCAGGATTGAGCCAAGGTGCTTATCAGTAAGACGGCTCCTGTGTGATGTTTTTGTTTAGCTTCATCAAAGAGAACATTTGTTCACACAGGTATGTACTGCCAAACATAGAGAGCGTCTGAGTAGCTTGGATGCGCAGCTGAGGGAATGTGTCGGGGCAAACTCAGCAGCACCCACTCTCTCATATTTCCCCTCAGTGTGTCATTGCACTGGAGCTCAATCAACTCCATTTGGAGGTTTGGTGGTGCGCTTTCCGCGTCAACTCCAAAAGGATTGGCGAGCAGTTCAAACCTACTTTTTTGAGCTTCAAAGTCAGCAAATCGGCGTCGGAAGTCGGCGGCAAAGTATGTTGAGTTTATCAGCGAACTGTGCACTCGGGTGCCCTGAATGCTGATGAATGAATGAATGAAGCCGAGGCCCACTTGCGGCACTGTGGTGAGTTCGCGGGCTACCGTTGCATTGTGGGGAATGGAGTTTTGGTGAATGCAAAACAGTAGCAGGCGGCTGTGGCCTGTGGGCCAGCTCTACTACTAATCAAATATCATCCCGGGGGCCATAGATAATTAATTCGCGGGCCAGCTCCGGCCCGCGGGCCTTGACTTTGACACCTGTGCACTAGAGTCACGTGTGCGTCCAGAGCACAGCTTCGCTCCAGTGCGTGCAGGAGCCAATCACAGTGGCGACATTTTGAGGAATAACTAACAATTCCTTGCTCATTTTAAGAGGTCTTTCATATTTCATAACATACTATTGATATAGTTTTTTACAAACACAAAATTGTAATTTATCCGATTACTCGATTAATCAATGAAAAAAAATCGACAGAATACTCAATTACAAAAATATTCGATAGCTGCAGCACTAAACGTGAGCGTCTCAAAGCGTTTCTCCCGGCATAACTTCATGCTGATGCACAGCTTTTTCCTAATTTAATCATTTAAATATATGAAAACATAATAATTATCACTTACACATTTCACAAACAAACCTAAATGTCCCTGACGTCCTTCAAACACAACCTCATTTGGCTGTCCATGAAAAAAGCTACTGAACCTCCCACTTTTCTATAGCAATACATACTTCCTACGGGCACTGGCCTAGTAATAATAATAAGATCCATTTCATTTAAAAGCACCTTTCAGGCCACTTTATAATGAAATAATTAATAATTAATAATAATTAAAACAGTGCAATACATTACAAAACAATTATAATCATTAGGTTGTACTGTGACATCAAAAACAACAAATTGGGGGGAAAGCCAGTGAACAGGTAGTGCTTAGTGTAAAATTTATAAAAAAATATTTACAAAAAATGAGGATTGAATGAACAAAAGAAGAAAAAAATATATAATAAAATGTAAAACTTAATTAAATAAAAACATTTTTAAAATAACCACTTTTTTAATGCATTGGCTGAAGTTGTTTTCACTATACTTATTGCTAAACAAAACAAAATACCTGACTGTTTATTTTTGGTTGTTTTTGCCATTCTTGGGGTTTTTACTGCATCTGTCAAACAATTAGTGTCTAGCTTCATCTCAACTGGTTTGACGAGGTCACATTCTTGTAGTGATGAGTCAGCACTGAGCACGTGCGGGGGCCTGTGGCGGTCAGTGGCAGCAGATAAATAGACAGCTATTGGAAATGAACCCAAGGTCTCAGCACTTACAAAGACAACCTTTGATATTGTTCCATGAAAGAAATAAAGTAAAGTTCACACGGTTGCACTTTAGCATCTGGGTGAAAACCCCACAGATTTTTGATGATAAAGAGGATCAGCTGTGAAGGTTCCATGTGCTCGAATCCATTACTTTTTATTTTTAGATCGAGCCGTTTTTTTTAAGCATCCATTAAGGTTTTGGACATGGCTAACTTCGCTTTTAAATGTAGAAACCATATAAAAAGTCAGTCGGATGAATCCAAACGGAATGTTTTGATCAAACATAAAAATGAAGATTTAACAGCTGTAGAAAGTCTACGTCTCAGACAATGACTTATTTTCCATCAAGGGTTACCACATGTACACAAATATGCATATTTCCATTGACGAAGGTTTGGAGAGCATCCACAGCTCTGCACAAATAACCAGAGACGTGACAAAAGTGCAGAAGCAACAAAAGCCAAAGAGAAAAATCCACGTTGTCCTATTTGAAAGGTTTTGTAACTTTGAACATTTCCGTGGATCACACGGGCGATTGTTCTGTGAGTTATGTTGATTTACAAGTTCATGCTAAGCTACAGCACTTATTCTTAAAACAAGTTCATTGTCATTCATTTCAAACGGGAACATTCTGGCAACAAAAGAAAAAAGTAACAAGAAATTTGAAAACACAAATAAACACACACTGAACACCAAATTAAAATAGAGGAAAATAATAAAACTTTAGTAGGACATAAATGTGAAGGTTCAGAGTGAAATAAGTCCCTTTCCTGAACAAACAAAGCAACAGCCTGTTTAAGGGTTAAATTGTAGAATAATGGTGATAAAGAAATAAAAATGAGTGACACACTTATTTATTTCCAAAAGAATATGTCACAATATATTTTAGAAAGTTATGTAAAGCAGTATAAATTTGTTTATGAGTATAAAGTCTTCTTGTTAAATGTTGTATAAAGAAAGAAAAAATAATTATATATATATATATATATATATATGTGTGTGTGTATTTTATTTTTTTGCATTTTTTAAAAAGGGCAACTCAAATGTACTTTGTTGAATGCTTGCATTTCTTGCGTATTATTTGAGAAAGGTAACTTAAATGTAATGTTTCTATCTTGGTATATATTTGTGATTTATGTTTGAAGATTTTGTTGTCCGAAATACACTGAAAACTAATAAACTCACCACCACCTAAATGTTTAAAATCTGCATTAATTTCACTACTGAACTAGGAGATTATATTATTATTAGGAATATTATAACGAACTTTTCATCTTTAGTTTCCATCACACAGTGATCCATGAGTCTGGTTCCCATTATGCAGAGGCTACGTGCAGCCTGTCAGCCTGTGTTCACTCATACTTCACCTCTGTCCATCCATTCAGGAATGGAACACATCCTTGACTCTGCACGCATGCAGCTCTTAACGACAATGACAGCTTCATTTATTCCCACACTCACGCTCACACAGTTGTGAAACTCACCCGGCCAATATTGCACCGATGTTGGCGGCGAACCACTCCATGGAGTTGAAGCCCAGAATCCCCACGCCGTGGAATCTCTGCAGGCCCAGCTACACACAAACACACAAATACACAAACTGTGGAATAATCTGCAATTTTCCTGTTGCACATTTACGAGATTCTGCTTGTAAACCCGTTGTTGTCAGAAGGGACATTTTATAATTCACATTTTAAAATGTCAAATTCTCAAGCCTCAGGTTCCGGTTTTGAATTCAACCACCGAAACCTGAGACAAAGTTCATTCAGAGGCAAACGGAAGATCGCCTGATTCACTGGGTGACCACAACAGCTCCAGGCACGTAGTCGTTGCTATGGAAACATGCGCGCACATCAATCCAGCGCTGAGTGGAACAAAATACAGCACATGTTGATTTAGTCTTTTGATGCAAGTTTAATTGAGTCACTTTTCATCTTATCTTAACCATCAGAACTTAGCTGTAGTCTGGTTTCAGTTAACTGGTTTACAATCACTTGAGTTGACTAAATTGTTACAAAGTTTTAGTGGAAAAAATCACAAAAGTAAAATAATAAAGCGAACAAATATTACTTTCAGGTTTTACTTGTTTAAATGCTAAAAGTCCCGTGCACCCCACCCCCTTTAGCAAGACAGTATATTTTTTACTTTTGAGTACAAAGATGAAAGGTTTTAATGGCAAATAAGGAATTTCTGTAAGTCTATCTAAGTTTTAATTTGTAATTGCGGTGAGTATAACTATTTTAAACTTTTATTTTTGTGTTGAATGTTTCGTTTATTTAATTATATTGTTATTTTTAAACCTACATGGAAAAGAGGGTTATTTGAACCTCAAAGGAAGAAATATTTATTCTCTATTTTTCCAGGTTTATTTTTATTTTATTTATTTTTGTTTTAGGAAACGGGACTCGTATGGCCACAGGCATCGATTTACTTTATTGTCTATCTGTCAGATTTGTTTGTGCGCCACCTTTGTGTGATTGTTCGAACAAAAATACAGAAAAAGTAGGAATTTAAAAAAATTAAACGCAAAAAAACAGCAACATTTAATTGGTCTTAAATTGTTCAAATACATTAAGGACTTGTTTTTCCCCTCATAAATACTTTTTAAAAAAACGATAAATCATGAGGTTTCAAAGGATTCGACTTGATTAAAACTACCTTGATGAAGCTCTTGGCAGCAGTGCGGCAGGTTTGGTAGTAATCTCTGTAGTTGAGGCTTTTCTCCAGGGCGCCCTCCTTCCAGCTCAGAGCCGTGTGGTCACCGAAGCGCTCCACAGCAGAGGTGAACATCTGGTCGACGGTCAAAGGCGTCTCTGCGGCCAGATCTGAGTCGCCCATCCTCAACTTCACCTCAGCGTCTCTCTGCGACGTCCACAGATGTGGCTCGGCCGCCACCGGCACCGACAGCGAGTTTGGACGCACGGCATTCACTGTAGGATGAAGAGGAGGAGGGGAGAATAATGTGACTCTTCATCATTCCATTGAGTGCCAATAGGTTTTTATTTATGAAGACAATAAAGGGAATATTGTTGTCATGCCATCTTTTCATTACGAATGCAAACCAATGGGACACAATAAATACTAATCAAAGCTGTCAGAATAACACAGCTAATGTCTATACGGCTGTATGAATATATGTATGTACTGTATATGTAGATATGTTTTAATTTTCTATTTTGTATTTTTATTTGAAATTAATATTTTGTTTAATATTTGTGATTTTTGTGTACTTTGTCTATACATTATTTTTCCTCATATATCAAAGATTAATAATGCATTTTCAAGTGTTTATTTGTTTGCCTTTATTTTAAATTGTATATGTTTATGGGGCTTCGTTCCCTCCTTGCACCTTTGATGCTGTTTCTTCTTTAATGTGTGCTAAATAAATAAAAGAAAATTAAAAAAAGGTTAATTTTGTCTTCACGTTTCCAAAGAACAAAGACAAACGTTTCCTGCAATTACATTTACCTTTGACTTTACTTTTACCATGGTAGATGTAAAAACATGCATATTAGGTTAAATAGAAGTGAATATGTCCGTCTATGTGTTAGCCCTGTAGGGCTATAGATAAATTGATGCTAATTTGTGAGTTAGATTGAACAGTTTTGGCATGACTTATAGCTGGTACCTTTGTTTATGTTCCTAAAAAAAATGCATTTAATTCACGTAAAAGGGTTACATTTACAGGCTCAGAAAACCCACACAGCTTTTAAAGCCTCATTCTGACATTACAACGTTGTAAAATTTACATTTTGAACTCACAAGTCATAAAGTTTTGGAGACATCCCATACTAAAATCCCGGAGATGGAAACTGTATTCAAACACTGCTCATCATCCCATTATTGTGTATTGATGATGAATGTTTTACAGTCAGGGAGAGAGAAGCATTTCTATCAGATGTTCTCAGTGCATGACGGTGTTTATGGCTGAGCACACAGCTTGTTATCAGGGACAGGAAGTCACTGAAAGGTCAGCATGGTGAACATCTGCACTTTAGTAAACATGCACAGTAGATAATATTAACCTGAATTACTATTTACTTAGTTTTTTTTTACTGATGTTCTTTCTTTTTTTCTGATTCATATTTCTATATTTTCATCACTGTTTTGATGTTGTTATTTTAACCTACCTGTAAAGCAAGCTTTTACTTTCATACTAGAGACTTCTGTCCGTTTCAGGGTAATATTTTGTAGTATCCTACTGTACTTTACACTTTTTACTTTCACTCCACTATTAAAGCTAGGGTAGGCGATTTTCTCCAGATACACTTTTTAAGTTTTTGGTTGAAATTGTCTTCATATCCTGACATAAATCAAGATCTTATGTGCTCTGAAAAAGGAATGAAGAAAATCCATCATCTGTAGCAGCTGTAAACCTGTAATAACTTCGTTTTTTACCTGTACTTTGACTTGTATATTATTTATGTAATCAGGACTGCAGATGGAAACTAGCTATTCAGCTATAATCTGGTGCAGAACATATCTGTCTTTGAGCTTAATGTCTCTGTGCACTGTCCCTTCAATAAATACTACTACTACTACTACTACCAATGGAAAAAAACGAACCGTTTTTTTAACCAATCACGTCTCCCTGTCTCCCTGCTCGTTCTCGAACCCTGCATGCATGAGCTCACACTGAAAGCGTGTCACCGCTGACAGAGTTAAAACAGAGTTTTTGGTCATGTTTTTTAACATATATAATGGTAAAGTTATTGTTTTACTTACTGCTGAATGAGACATGAGACAACCAAGTTTCTTACACAATACAAGCGATGAGCTAAGCTCCTCTTCTGCAGCAGCTGTGGGCATGCATGTGAGTGAGACGGAGCACAGAGGGGAGGGGCGAGGGGGTAAAGGCCGGAGCCGTCGGGGAAGCTACATTCAAAATCATGCTAGCTTTTGAAAAGGATTACAACAGTTTTACACTTCTTCCCCCTTTTGAACATGAGTATCTTTAATGAGAAGATTATCAAATACGCTTTTATTTATTTATTATCATTATTATCCTTCTATATCACATCCATTCTGTGAAAATTGAAGTCAAACACCCTTACTTTATGCATTAAATGTACACACACACCGTAAAAATGTCATCTCCATAAAATAATGGACTGTTTTTTTCAAGGAATAATAAGGTCAATAGATTAAAACCAGTGTTAAAGATTTTTTTCAAATAATAATTTGTAACATCAGTAAGGTTTCTTATTTGCAGCAGCCATTTCTCATTAGAAATTAAGCTTTTAAAATACACAAATATTGTGCAGAGCTGGATAACAACACATTGGTTCTAACCAGGTGTGTTGCAGCAGGGACACATCTAAAAGTCTGAGGAATCCGGCCCTCGAGGACTGGAGATACCCACCCCTGCACTAGTCTAAAGGGCCTTAAGTTTAACATGTACGCACTAAATGATTTCCTTCTCATAATGACAGTGCGATAGTTTTTCTCTCTCTGACAGAGACAGGAAGGCCCAAGTGGAGTTTAAAACACAGGAAAGGGGAAGTTAAGTCTGTGGAGAATGTGAAGTTCACAGAGTTCTGAAGGTAGTGCTTCCTCAGGAAAACCCTCAGAGAGTGAACGCACACTGTGTGGCACCAGAGCCAGTACTACACATTAGATTAGAAAAACGGTCTGCTTATCATTGTTGATCACCCTGTTGGCTTTGTCAAACATACCCTGTGCTGTGTTTGTCATGTTCTCAGTGAGCTCTCGACTCTTTGTGCTGCTGGTGAGTTCGTTATGGGATGCACTGTCCTCGTCCCTGTCCCCCGTGGGCTCTTCTTCTGAGGATTCGCTGAAAACAAACAGGAAAACGTGGCTCTGGTGTAAGAACTGGTGTAGCTTCAACCTGCAGATCTGACAGAAAGTCATGAAAAACATGGCAGGCCAACACTGTAATATTTAAGGGTGTAAGAAAAAATCGATTCAGCGATATATCGCAATATTTCACAGCGCGATTGTCATGATGATGACAAAATCCGAGTCTGTTGTAGAAGCAAAAGTTAAACTTTTTGAAAAATGTAATCTAAGTTTGGTAAACGTACCACTTGTTTTGTATATTGGTACTTGAATTAGTTAGTTACCATTTACTTATTCTCGCAAGTAAAAAAAAAAGAAGAAGAAATTGTAATTTAGCAAAGATTAGCGAATGTGTTTGTGTCTAACATGACGTACTTTGCTTGGTCCACAATGACATCATCCAGGGAAGCTTTGCTGTCTCCTGTTCCAAAAGCAGACGGTGGAAAACCGTTGGCCGGAGAAGACTCCATCACTGCAGCTTCAGACATCCCAGTGGAATCACACACGGTCACTGAAAAAGAACCAGAGCAGGAGTTGTTAGGTAACCAGAAAATCTGTGATGGACGAGAACTAAACAAACATTTCAGGACAATGACGAAGTTACTGTCAAAGGCATTAAAGTGGTGAAACAATGAAAAACGGATGTTGACATTCCAGCATAGTTGGTGTGATGAAACAACCTCTGACCTCTGCCATGTTCTTGTTGAGTCATTTATGTTAGGAAGCCATGTCAGCTTCACGACTCACTGTTTACTTCAACACACACACACACACACACACACACACATCTGTCACATTTAACATCCTGTAATGTAGGAGTCTCAAACTGTCACTACAGTTAGGAAAGAGTAGGTCCAAATATATGGGCACCCTTAAATCTGCGTTTGGGTCCCGAAAATGTACCGTTTGATTTTCCGTAAATCTCTATCAGGTAGTACCGAAGGAATTTGGTCGGTACCCAAAAAAAAAACCCAACCTGAATTCTGTATTAATATGATCGGATCTGGGATCTTTTTTTTTCAATTCACTGATCAGTGATTCACCCAAAAATCCTGATCATGTAAAGCCTACTTGAAATTTTTGTCCACTTTTGTTGATTATTAGTGTTATTTCTGGCCCTTTATTTAGTTATTTGCCTTCAATATCTACAGCGAACATTATACAGAGTTGGGGTGTTGGAAAAAATTCGATTCAGCAATATATCGCGATATTACGTTGCGCAATTCTCGGATCGAGTCAAAATGAATCCATATCGATTATTTTTTTTAATTTACATTTATTTAACCAGGAAAGTCTTTTCCACTGCAGCAGACATTGTAACTGCACAAAGAAGTGCTCTGAAACCTGGACATGTTGACCAGCTTGTGTTTTTCAATAAAATATAAAGAGAAAATACTAACTTTCTGCATTGATTTGTTGTTCTAGACATATACCTCAGTTAAGTTGCACTAAAGACATGTTGTACTAAAGTCAAAGTTGGTTTAAAAACCACAGGCAGATTGGATGTTATTTTTTCATTTTAAGTTGTTGGCACATGGCATGTTAAAGCCAATGTATTGAGTGTAAAATATGCCAATAAAATATATTTCATACAGTGTTCTCATGAAGGTGTACCGTACATATTAACAGATTAGTTGTTTCTTAACTCATATATTAAAAAAAAAATCGCAATAATTGCCTTATACTTTAATATCGGAATATATCGTATTGTGACCAATGTATCGGGATACAAATCCTATCGCCAGATGCCAGGCAATACACACCCCTAATACAAAGTAATTCAAAGTTATATTTACATACAAAACTACCAAACAGAATAAATGAAAAGTTCAGATTCAAATGAATGCCTTATTTTTATTTATATGTTAACTTTAAAGCAAAAAACTAAAATATTTATATATAACACCTTTGCGTTTCAAAATAAACATCTTGTATTTGTCTATTATAATAAATTAAAGCAGCTCTTTATAGGCTTTACAAAAAAAAATCTATTTTTAAAGAAAAAAAAATGATGCCTTAGACTTTTCTCAAATAGCTTCCAAACAGTAAATCCAACACCAAAGTGCGACAGCGAACAGTCAAATCTGTGCACGTTTGTATGTCAGGGTCCCATAGATATAGTAGCTCCTTCTTTGTTATTTTAGATTTTTACTCACATATTATTGTGAAACATGTGAATGTTGTATGAACAGCGAGGAGTCGACAAGACAGGAAATGACTCAGTCAGACCTTTAGAGTTGTTGGACAAATGTTGGCTTTTGTAGCCATGACAAAAGTTGATTGTGTTTCTACAGCTTTGGAGGCCAGTGGGTGAAATGGAAAGTCCTGCCTCTAGATAACATTGTCTTTTTTTCTAAATAACAACCTGACATTAAATTGCGAGCTGCGTCAACAAAACACCTATAAAACACATTTGGATTGCCCCACCCATTTTAATCTAACAAGAGCCACAATAATGAGACAAAATGAAGATATAAGAAATAATGGACGACAATCATATCAAATTATCATCACATGTAAATGATGTGCCTCTTTTTCATTCTCTTAAAGATGCTCAGCGCGGCCTCTCTACAGCTTACATTAACCTTTATTTAGCTCGGATCATTCAATTAGTATAAATATCTCCATATCCATAGTACAGTATTTACTTAAATCTGATAGGAATATGGCAATATCACAACAACAAAAACAATATACTATCACTAAACAGCTTATTACATATGTGGACAAAATAAAGCGAGACACAGTTCATGATCATAAATGTATTTTCAGCAGCATAACCAAAAGAGCCCCAGCACAAAAACAGCTTCATGGAAGTGACATTTTAAAGTTCTACAGTTTTATGAATGACATCACCGATTTGGGGGGAAAAACACACACAAAATGACGCATTAGGAGTAGAATGCCGACGCACGATCTGAGCCCGACATTGGCGAGACGTATGCGTGCCATCTGGCACGTGTTGGACTGAAGAAAAACAACCAAAAGAAATTGAAACAACAATCAAGCAGATAGAGAAATGTTATTCTTTCCTTCTATTTTCACACAAAAGCTTTTTAGGGAGGATCATCATTTCAAGATGTTTTGCATTTTGCTTGTCCAACTTCCAAATATGACACCGTTAAGCATCTATTTCCCATCACAACAAACATATCCATGAAACAAAGAGCTGCTGCTGAAAAGGAAACTGTCCAGTTGATTGATTAATCAGCCAATAATTCAGCAGCAAAATCATTTACGTTGAAGTATTTACACCCGGAACAAGAGACTGGGAACTACTGTATGTGTGCAAAGTAAACAATCGTCAGCATTATTTACAACACTCCAATTAGTCTAAGTTACATTTACCAATATGATTATGATCGTGGTCCTCATCACATCAGGACTACATAAGTTTTACACTTCTTACCCCAAAATAATGAGAAGAATATCAAATATGCTTTTATTGATTTATTATTATTATCATTAATTATTATCCTGATATATCGCATATGCAAAAATTGAAGTCAAACACCCTTATGTTATATAATGTTCAATATGTGAAAGGGCACACACAAACACAACAAATGTTAGGTTCAAGTCCTGCATGGAATCTATTCAACTCTTCCACTCCCTCACAGTCACAAGGCTGCTTTTAGGTCCCGAAAAATGGTACGGTTTGATTTTCCGTGAATCTGTATCAGGAAGCACCGAAGGAATTTGGTCGATACCTTAAAAAAACAACTTGAATTCATATGATCAGATCGGTGAGCGTTTTTTTAAACTCACTGATCGTGTAAAGCCTAATTTTAACCATTTGTCATATGTTGCTTTTGAATGATAATCAAAACTTCAAAAAACTTTATAAATGATGTGCTGAGCAGCGGTTAGCAATGCTGCCTCTAAGCTACAGGATTTGTTACATATAAGTTAGACCTTGATTATTTACGTGAGTAGCTTCCATGTTCTCTTGAAGCATGTGCATATCTTTTAGCGTTCTCCAGTCACTTCCCACCAATCAAGTCGTTGTCCGATCTCGTTAGATCTCAGAAGCTAAGCAGGTCTGGACCTGGTTAGTAGTTGGATGGGAGACCACTGAGAATTCCAGGGGCCACAGTTGGGGACAGTCACTCCAGTGGTATCTGTCATTGTGTCCTTGGGCAAGGCACTTCACCCACATTGCCTTGTATGAATGTAGTGTGTGTTGGTGGTGGTCGGAAGAGCCGATGGCGCACTATGGCAGGCTTGAATGTGTCAGTCTGCCTCAGGGCAGCTGTGGCTACAATAGTAGCTTACCACCACTAAGTGTGAAGTAAAAAAATAATGCCTTAATTCTGTAAAGTGCTTTGAGTGTCTATGATAAAGCGCTATATAAAATCCAATGCATTATTATCCCAGCAACTTTTGATACGATACCCATATCGCATTCTTAAGAATTGGTTGACAACGATCAGACACGATATCAGTACAAGTCCTGCATACTTTTATTACTTATTTGGTAGTGTAGAAAGTTGGAAAAGGTTTGATAAAGTGATATCACTCAAACAGAGAACGATAGTCAGCAACAGTAGGTATGAGAAAAACTGACTCGTTCATTATTAGCCAACATTTGAACATGAAACATAAGAATATTCTACAATTGGATGAAATACACTTCTTTTTTAAAAAAGCTTAGAAGACCATGAAAAATAGCGTCAACAAATCCCATAAAAACAATATTATATCAGAGATTTCAGATAAAGGCCAACATAATATGACACTTTTTTTGCAGAAATCACAATTACTATTTGATTTATCAGACGCTTAAAGCAATGTACAACACCAGCAGTTAGGGTTAAGGGACTTAAGGCTGGATTTGATTACAATCCCACTTCCTTAACCGTTATACCACCACCGCCATATCCAATGAACATCGGATCGGGACACCCTTGGTTAGAGCCGTGAATGTTAGTTTGATATCAGATTCCCTAAAAGTACATACGTAACAATGTGTGTGGCTGTCTGTCTGTGATGAACTGTTGACCTGCCTCGACGCCTGAACAAGAAGGGAAAAAGTCCAAACACAGCGATCATGAACAGGGCAAGCTGACACAGAGGACACATGAATGCAGACACAAAAGAAACTTCCAGAAAACCAACACAGCATTTGTTTATCATCATGATTATATCATTCCAACTCAAATACAGACAACCTTACATCTCATACCATTTCCCATTGTACATCCCACATTATTTCTCATTATTTATCTTGTGCGTTTAAGTGAGCAGCACAGGTACGGCTTTGCTTATGGATGATTCAACCCATGGATTTAGAGCTAGTGTGCAAACTGCTGCTCATACAGACGGACTGAGTGCATTCATGTCATCAGGACAGGATTATGATTATGACTGAAGCAGTGAATAGCTGCGTGAAGAGAAACCAAATGAGGACAATGATGCGTTCCCCTAAACTAAGGGGGGGGGGGGTCTCCCTAATGCACTCCCACCATGTGTGCAAACTTCAATTGGGTTAATCCAGTCAAACAGAAAACCAACACTCTTGCTGTCTCACTTTATTGCTCTCTATTCTTCATGTATTACAACAGTTACTTCATTTAAGAATTACTGTATATATCTTCCATCATCCTCAGCCTGCTGTTGTCTCCATATAACCACAGATCTGTCTACAATAAATGAATAATAAACGTATTTACTACGTATTTATCTATTTATTAAGCACTATTAATAGAAACCAATGTAACGCAAGGTGGTTTGGAGTATGAAAACAAAAACAAGAGTTCATTCTCAGTGTGAAAACAGGGTGTAGTCTCCACAGCATCCTTTATTGTTCTGCTGATTCTATTGCTTCTTCTTCTTCTCGTAAAACAACACTATGATGCTATAAAGGCATTCCTTAAGCGTGATCATCATAACAGCCATTTAACACAAACCTGCAGGATGGGTTACATCTTTTTATATCGGAGGACAGCCCTACTACACATAATGGATACTGAAATGTGCTGAAGCCATGCGGCAGAGAATCACATTTCTGTATTAGCACGGTTTGTTGTGGTAGGAAAATTAGTCGGAGAAAAAAAAATCAAAGTTAAGTACATTTACTTTAGGAAAAAAAAACAACTAAAAACAAACAGTGGCTATAATAGACAAATGATACACCTTTTTCTAAAGGGATAACAGCCTACATACATAAGATGGAGTAGTTAATGTAATTATTACCCTGTAATAAATATATAGATATATAAAAATACTCACATTGCATGGTTGTATACGGCCTCACTTCTCTGTGCTGTGGTTTAGTTTATTATATTTCCTCAGATTTCCTCCTTTCGTTCTCTAAACGCGTCACTTTGACACACCCTGATGAGCTTTAATGAGGATACGGACACCGCAGCATACCATTCATTTCAAACTGCAGCCGGCTGCACTGTCCCCGCCCCCTCACAGACCCCACCCTACTGACTTCCGCCTTTCACGCCCCTTCCTCCACGAGAACCGCTCTGATTGGCCCAGACTGCTCACACCACAAGACTCACGTTCCATAGAAGGACACGCACACACACACACACACACACACACACACACCCATCCCCCCGACAGCAGGGAGAAACTCTCCCTCACCCACAGATATGTTGGGCGGGGTTACTGTCGGACAAACTCTGAGCAAAAGGTTAGTAAGCAATTGTCCACCAAAAGAGCTGTACACTTCTGTACGGAAGCGGATTAGGGCCATTTTTGATGGAGAAATAATTTTGGGCCAAATCAAGAATAAAGTCGAAATGTTGAGATTAAAGTCGAAATATCAAGATTACAGTTGAAATTTTGAGATTCAATTTGAAATTTTGAGATTTAAATTGAAATTTCGAGAATAAAATTGAAATATGATGTAGAGATTAAAGTTGAAAAAACGGGATTCAAATTTAAATTTTGAAAATAAAGTATAAATGTCGAGATTAAAGTACAAATTTCGAGAATAAAGTTAAAATGTAATGTAGAGATGAAAGTCGAAAAGATGGGATAAAAGTGGCCCTCGTCAGCTTCCGTAGATTTGACTTCATTAGCAAACCTTGAACTTTTATCATGGTGTTGTATTTTGAGTTCATTTTCGAAATTTTGACTTCAATCTTAACATTATATTTCATCTTTATTCTATAAATTTCAACTTTAATCTTCACATTTAGACTTTATTCTTGAAATTTCAACTTTAATCTTCACATTTAGACTTTATTCTTGATTCCCCCCCCCCCCCCCCCCCCCCCCAAAAAAAAAAAAAATCCAGATTGCACTTACAAAATTATAATAATAAAAAAAATGGGGGTGCCCATGCATTTGGACCTACTGTAACATTATTAATCGGTGTAGAAATTATGAAGGTAGATATGTTGCAAAATGCGAGAGCTTGTAAAATGTGATGTGAGAGCTTGTAGAATGTGATTTGAGCTTGTGTATAAAAAATCCACACACGTGAAATACATTTAATGTCACAAATGGGAAAAAATTTAGAGACTGATATTTACATCACATTTTACAACTTCACATCATATTCTACAAGCTCTCACATTTTGCAACATATCTACCGTCATAGTTCTACAACATAAAGATGGGTGGTCAACACTGGTGTAGATAAAATAACAACAATCAGGTATTTCTTTTTGAATCACCGATCAATCTGGATTTAATATTTCCAATTTATTACTTAAAAAATATAAAGACATTTAGCAGTTAATAAATAATCTACACAGCAGCGCTAGGATCTTTTAAAATGCTATACATCATAGCTGTCTGGTCAAAAATAAATAGTCTCTGGGATGTAATTTCTACTAAACGCCCATCGCCATTGTTTAAAAGGTCAACAAGTTCAAAGAAAGCAGGAAAGCATGTTTTTTTTCTGCTGAAGTTAGTGAAATGTCCAATATAATACATCTAAATAAAGCAGCACTTGAAGGCAGACTATATAAGCCATATTTTGTTGTATTATAATAAAATATTTAAAGACAGACGTTAAACTGTGCTTTTTCATGTCAGTGACACTGGTGTACATAATATATAACAACATAAAGGTGATCATTTTTTTCATTACAGATTAATATAGATTTTATTTGAATGTTCCGTACCTCTATGATTATTTTTTTTTCTCAATTATGCATACTAAGAAAACAGAAGAGAAGAAAAACAAGACGACCTACAGTATGAACTGTCAACAATTATTTATATTACAAGATAGAAAATAAATATTTAAGGCATTTTTAATTTAACATACATCCCAAAAAAATTTAAAGTATTGTTTTGCCAGACCAAAAGCCATTTAATATACTTCGTGAGTTGTGCAGTGTTTAGTGTCTCCCAACTACAGATGCTAACATCCAAACCTGGCACCAATGTTTATACAATTTCCATGTGAGAATTGTAGTAACCCCATTCCATCATTCAAGGATATATTTTATTTTATCGCCTCTGCATGACTATGGTGTAATAAGATCAGTCAATATTCAGAGATGTCAGTCAGTAGTCTATACAATTAGACAAGTAAGACGTGTTCAACAGGCTTCTGTTTATAGTCGTAACCTGATGCACAGGTTATACGACAGGTGTACATGACAGGCACTCCAATAGGAACAAAGTTAAGAAAGACCAACATACGTGCTCATTGCCTGAAAAAGTTTGGTTTCGTTGCAACACTCTAATTTTATGCAACTACGCAAACACAGTGCAGACAAATCAGAGCTAAAGGTCATGACCCTTTGTAGACTCTGTCTGTGTGGGAACTGTCATGCAAAGTCTGTACAACAGGATCGATATATTACGTGCTTATAACATAAGAGGTTTGAAAACACAAAAAAACATAACAGTAATCCACATGAACCATATATAAGTTTTTTTTTAAATATGCACCAACATTGTTTATTTAAAAAACTAGTATGTTCAAATAAATGACTTTAAGTCAATGAAGTATACATGTGTGGTAGGTTGGTATCATCATGATTCATAAAACATTTTGGACTGATTTCTATTTTGTCAACATAATGTAGTTTTATCTAATAAAACTACATTATGTGTGTGTGTGTGTGTGTGTGTACGATGGTACGATGAAGCATTGTAGTGTGTGTACTGTATATATATATTAATAATTATTTATTCAGCTGTTTTATTGAGCAAAAGTACACATTATATGCAGATAACAAGGGACTCAAACGTCATATACAACAATCAATAGAACAATAGATGGGTATTATAATAAATACCACAAGTTCAATCAGCACAGAGGAACAAAATAAAGAAACAAAACACACAAATAAAGAAAAAAATATAATAAAATAATACATACATACGTGCTTTTAAATAGGATAATTCAATGGTACAGTGGAAAACAAATGTAAAGGGGGCTATGGTTTTTCTGTCAATGTAAATTTTTCAATCACGTATAACAAGTTTTTTTTTTTTTTTTGCTTTATTTTTATTTCTTTAGTATAATAAAGTATAATAATGTACAATGGAAGAAGAGGTGTCCAGTTGTTACTTCTTCACAACAAAGTGTACAATTACAAAATCAAATCTTTGCTTCAACAGAGCTCTGTGATCTAACAAACGTACAGTGATCTCAATGTGTTATAGAAAGGCCTTTCTCAGCCAATGGCATTGTGGGACGAAAACACAGGGCAAACCACGCCACAGCGTCACGTGACACCCACGGAGCGACTCGTCCGGAGTATGGACGCGCGCATGCTCAGGATGCCCTCGATGATGCTGATGCGTCCCACAGCAGAGGTTAGGTTACTGCCGGTCAATGACTTTCTCACTGATGCACAATGACTCTCTGTGGGTGTGTTACTGGTTACTGCCATTGTTTTATGATGTGAGGACGACCAGATGTCATACACTGGTGGACAATATGCTCATTTATCGGACAATGTGAAATGTGTTGACTTTAATGTAGTAGATAAAAAAATTAAATAGATGAACAAATAAATAATATTTTTATTATTTTATTATTTATTTTTATGTATCAACAACAACAACAACAATAAATTTACGCATTTTCGAAGTAGGCTATTTATTTAAGGAAGTGACTATTGATATGGAAACGTATCAATATAGCCCCCAGGACTATGGGTACGTAATGGACTAGGCGCTTGACGTGAGGATTCTTCCTTTAGCCGCCGTGGGTTCGAATCCCACTTTTGACATTTTGATATGAATTTTTTCTATTTAAATAATTAATACGGCAAATTCCACCTTTAAAAATAAATATGCGAAAAAAATAAACATTTTAGGGTATTTCATGGGTTAGGGTTAGGGTTAGAGCTAAAATAAATGGGTTAGCGGGGTAGCTAAAAATAAATAGGAGCTAAAATAAAACTGACGGAACTTTAAGTCACGTGGTGCACCTATCACGTCACCTCAACTGGCCAAGACTGCATAGACTGGCAGTCTATTGATACGTTTCCGTATTAATAGCCATGGCCTTTTTTTAAATAATACAACATAATAAACACACACTAAATATTTATTTTTGGACACGTTTACATTTGTTCCCCTAAGATGCCCACACCAAGGTAGAAAACATCATCACCCACTGATTTTTGTGAAGTCGATTCTGGAAACAGTAAAACTTGACCTGTAGAGAATGATCACAATATGGATCCAAGTGTCCCCCATGCTTTCTGTGGTGACATACATTATAAAGAACAGTGTATTGAAAGGGTCAGAATTAAAGTATGATTGTAATAGCCAGTAATAACAAGTTAACCGTTTTCAGATGATACTTCAGGGCGTCTTTAAACTAGACATTAGTAAAAGCTCCTTCCTTTAAGACGTCATGCAGCACATTGACCATCAGTGTCCTCCAACAAACTGCCAAGAACCGTGAACTCGTTTGAGTCACAGTCACACTTAACTATAGGCTATATAAATTAAGAATAAAACACTGAAGAAACATTTAATCAATGACTTTTTAACAAATAGAATGACTCAGCAGTGGAAACTTTAATTTTAATTTATTATCTTTGGGGGTTCTGTGAAGTGAGAAATGAATAGTAAAATCAGCAAAAAGATGAAAATATAGTAGCTAAAAAGGATGTAAAAATAGTTACACCACCAACCAGGAAGAGTAACATAATTGAAATAACAATGAAAAATGCATTGTTGGCATTGGTTGTATTATGGTATTTGTTGGCTGTTGTATCGATTGATGCTATTGCTGATATAAAGAAAAAGGAATTACAATGATAGATAATAATAATAATAATAATAATAATAATAATAATAATAATAATAATAATAATAATAATAATAATAATAATAATAATAATAATAGATGGATGGATGGATGGATGGATGGATGGATGGATGGATGGATGGATGGATGGATGGATGGATGGATGGATGGATGGATAGATAGATAGATAGATAGATAGATAGATAGATAGATAGATAGATAGATAGATGGATAGATAGATGGTAAATGGACTTGATTTTATATGGCGCTTTATCCCCACACTGAAGCAGTCTCAAAGCGCTTTACATATCAGCTCATTCACCCAATCACTCTCACATTCACACACCAGTGGGACAGGGCTGCCATGCAAGGCGCTAGTCGGCCACTGGGAGGAACTTAGGGTTCAGTGTCTTGCCCAAGGACAACCCCCAACTTCTCGATCAGAAGACGACCCACTACCACCTGAGCCACGGTCGCCCAATCTATCTATCTATAGATAGATAGATAGATAATAGGCTACTAATAACATGACAATTAAAACAAAAATGTAGAAATAAAAATGCAAAGTAACAGTGAATGAATACAAAAAAATAACTGAAGTGACACAGATTTCTACAGATTTTTTCTACATAACTTTTCGCTTCTTGATATTGAACATTGAGATTAGATTAGATTTTAAAGCTTGCAATTTCTCTGACGAACCGTCACAAATTTGGTATCTGCTGCCACCGTGTGGTTAAAAAAATGTTAGGCCTAGTGTATTGTTTTTTTTTTTTGTTTTTTTTTTAGATGAGCTTTTCTTATGATAATGTCTGATGTATTTAAATTGGCAAAATAAATCATCAGCACATTAGCAAAGATTAGCAAATTAAGTGTTAGACTAACAATATTGTTTGTATTTCAGGGGTCCCAAGTGCTGTCATCTATTTAAGTTCACAGTAAAGATGTAAGAAGCAGAAGTTGTGAAAAGTTTTTTAGAACAAAAGAAAAAATAGGATCATATTATACACAATTGTACTTCATTTATTTAAAGTAAACTGTCAACTTTTAAAGCAATAATAAACTAAGTTTTTAGGTGTGGAAAATGAGAGATAATAATTCTATATATATAAATGATGTGTAAGGTCATGGCATATTCAAGCAATAAGTGAAAGATAGTAGTCCCTGAAGAATCTTCACCTAAATTTTCTTGATTATGGGATCAATTTCAAGGTAATTTAGAAAGATGTTGTTGAATAATTTATTAAATTATTTAAATTTAAAAAAATTAAAGGCCAGATATTTAAAAATTGAGAGTTCTTTCAGCAATTAAAAATGATTGGCACCATGTGTTATAAATATGGCGAAACTGTGATACTTGTGAAGTTTAATTCCAGTTATGGGACTGAGTTATCTACCAGTGTTGATTTTAACATTTTTGTCATAGCCTTTTGACAAAAAGATACAATGTACTTGTTGTCAAAATGTAGTTTAGTTTTAGTCAACTAAATTAATTAAGATTAAGATATTAGTCGATTAAAATAAACAGGGTTAGACTTTATGCATTTGTTCCCCAAAAGATTAATTTACCATTGATCAACCTGATAAGGTATTATATTAATGTTTGTAAATACACACAGACAGATTTAATATGATCAAAGCGTAAAACCACATGATCACATGAATTCTGATTGGATTTTGTCCCTTGTGACAAAATTATAGTTTAATTTTTATTATTTGATGAAAATATAATATATATATATAGTATATATACTATATATATATATATATATATATATATATATATATATATATATATATATATATATATATAGTTTTTGTTAACATGTATTTCAATTTTATTAGTCATAGCCTAGTTCACACGTGTCAAACTCATGGCCCAGGGGCCAATTCCGGCCCTTTGGAGCATCCAATTCAGCCTGTAGGAGAAATTAAAAATTACAGAGAAAACATGAATCATAAATAAAACTCAACACTCCTAGTGCTTATGTCACATGATTGAAGTCATTTTCAGTGTTAAACTGTTGAAAAATCGAAATTCTTACAAAAACCCTAAAATTATTACGTAATAATTCCCTCAATTAAATAGAAATTGGTCACAAAATGTGTTATGTATACGTATAAATGCAAACTTTGACGAAAATTTGTGGCAGACAAAATCTTCAATTGAATTATTAACTCTTCCAGAAACGTTGTTTTGTCTTCTTTTTTTCAAATAATATGTAAGGTTTCTTTTATTCAGACATGTTTCGACTGCCAACTGTCAGTCTTCCTCAGAGGCGACTAGTGATACTTTGATGAGAGCTGTTTAGACAGAGAGTTGCGACATTTTTTATTTTTTTTACAGCAATGACGGTTCATTGAGCCTCACAATAGTTCCCGGAAGTCAGCTGTGCAGCGCAAAGGAGCAAGAGCATAGACATTTGTACAACAAAATAATCCCATCATTAATTAGGCTTATTATTAGCTCTAATAGATGCTGTATTCTTTCTAGCCCATCAAATACTGCAGTAAGTTTGTTTTTTCCCTGTGTAACAGGCTGTTGCTAGGAACACTAGATTAATAACATCGATGGTTCTGCCTGTCTTTGATGGCTGCGCTGTAGACGCGTCCCTCCACAGTCGATGCGGCGTCTACGTATATAATGTCTATGAGCTAGAGCGGAGTAGACAGTTTGTGATGCACTTTTGAAACGGTAAGACGTTTAAAAAATCATATTGGATATTATTGTTATTATTACCAGCGTATCTAAACCCATTAACGTGTGCATTAAAGCATGTTCGTGGATTATTATTATTAATGATAATAACATATATTGTATATACGCATACATATGACGGTGTACTGTATAAATATTGTAAATCACTGCAGTTATTGACGACAAATTACCGAAAATCCCAGTTATGTCTCTCGGAATCAATGGATTTGAATTGCCCGCCAATAACTTCCGGGAACTATTTGAGTCTACATGAACCATGTGACGGTCTCTAAACGGCTTTGGTTTCGATGTATGACATACGAGTTCTCTCATACCAAGGACTAATATATGAACTGAAACTTTATATATTATTTGGTAACCCAGCACCTCCTAGTGGTAAAAATCCCTCAGTACAAAGTGGGCGGGTCCGCGTGTCTTTTGACTCCTCCCTCACACAGTGACGGTTATTACGTTGGCATTTAGCAACAGTTGCCTCGAGACCCCGTCGCGCTATAGTGACTGTAGCCGTGGAGACAGTTACTTACCAACGGAGCAACACTAAGCAACAGCAGCAGCAGCAGCAGCAGCATCTCGAAGTACCGACGTGCGAGTTGGAAGAAGAGGGACAAGTTTTTCACGAGAATATAAGGTGACTATGTATTTACAGCATTATTAACGTACTATAGAGGAGAAGTGCTCAGCTAGCTAAAAGGGCGTCGTTTTGGAGAAACTTTTTAATCGTTCACCGCAGCTCCGTTTTTTGTCGGAGGGAAAAAGTCGGTGTAATGTCCGCCTGAAGAGGCTTCCCCTCTCTCTTTCTTTCTCAACCATTTGTGCTGCTGTATGTCAGTTGTTTCAATTTTACAAGCAGTGTTAACGTGGCTCCAGCTTCCAAGTGTCACTTTCCTGTCGTTGCTACGCTGTGTGTGTGTGTGTGTGTGTGTGTGTGTGTGTGTGTGTGTGTGTGTGTGTGTGTGTGTGTGTGTGTGTGTGTGTGTGTGTGTGTGTTTCATGGATGGATGTTCGCAGGCTGCCACTTACCGACATGCTAATGTTGGACGAGCCGCGGCCATGAGTGGAAGTTCATTTGTGAGTTGGAGCGTTTGACAGCAGCTCTGGTGTTTCATAGAACTTTCCATTATCTTTTTTTTTATGTTTAGTCAGGTGGATTTTTTTTTTTTTTTTTTGTACCTGGCATAAGCTAATCCTGATAGCATTGTTGGTTTGGGTGGTCCAACATCGGCTGAACTCGTTCTCTCAGGTTTAAATCGCAGCAGCTCATTATTTTCCCCCCTTGTTTTTCGTCGTTTCAATCTCTGCTTGCCTTTTCCTGTGGTTTTTTCTGCATTTTCATCTAGGCTACTCTCTCTCTTGATCTTATAGATTTATCATAAAACAAATGGGTTGTTTCATGACGCCAGATGCACTGCCGACACACGCACACACACACACACACACACACACACACACACACACACACACACACACACACACACACACACACACACACACACACACACACACACACACACACACACACACAGAGAGAGAGAGAGAGCGAGGAGCCAGATGCAGATCACATCTGGCTTTGACAGAATACAGATGTTTGATCGTCCTAAACAATGCTTTCAAGTTTTGCCGGATTGAAGCTACAGGTTGAATGTCAGCATACTTTGCAGCTAGGTGGTGCTGTAACAGCCTCGCTTTCAGTGTTTATGTTGCATTATATGCATTTTACTGTCAGTAGTGTGATAGAGGTTAACATGTGCTTTATTGTGTATTCTTAGGCTCTGTCTTGCATGGGCACACATGGTGCAAAATAGCTGCACAGTGAATAAATGTATTATTAAGATTCACACTACACAACCATGTTGTACCCTAAGGCACAATCAATGATCAAAACTGGGACATTGCAGGGCTTCTTTGCTAAGTAAATACATGAACTTTAGCATTCTGGTTTTCCTACAGCTGTATCTGTTTTATTCCCAATTTGTAACATACACAAGATCTAAATAGAATTCTATTTAGTTTTCTGTTCCCATTTTTGGCAAGCTTTGTTATAAGCGTGTAATACCATGAACTATAAACTATGCAAGTTTAGTCAGATTGCATCACATTTGTAAAGAAATAGCCCAAAAAAGACCCTAAATCTACTGACATTTCATTTGGTTTTTAAAGAAAGAAATAAAAGAAAGACGCTCCATTTGTGAGAACTCTTTAGAAAAACAAAAAGAATCCAGACGTGACTGTGCAACCCCCACCTCCAATATGAGCAAGACACTGTTATGTTTACATGGCAACTTGATACACAAATCAAATGCATAAGTCGTGGAAAGAGGTTTGAAGAGGGAAAAAGGTGAGGAAACGTACAGTAATTAGAAATTGGAGGTGTTTTTGTTAATTATATGTATATTGATCTTCTCTCACTTAGGTGCTGTTCGCTTGCAGGGGCAGATTAAAGGAAAATGATGGTCAGAGAGAAGCATTTTATGCTAGCAAGGGCAGAACTATTTTACTGAAAAGTAGATTTGTTTGTAGAGTTTGATTTGTTTTGACTCCTCAACATTTCTGGCTCACAGTAAATTTATTTTGTCCATGTTTTAATGACTTGTGGCTTGAAAACCTTTATAGGTGTTGTACATCAGCATTTATTTACCCACATTAGCCACTTTTCAGGCACGTCTCAGGTTGGTTCTGTGGTCTACTGAGGCCATTTTGAGTGTTTAGTGGTCTGCTGTGTGCAATACAGTTGAGCTATCAATAGGACAGTTGCAGCCGTCTGTTAGGATGACCCAGCAGCAACGTTTTCAGTCTTATGTTCTGTGTGCGTGCATGTGTGTGTAGTAGTAGTGGATGTGCTTGCATGTTGCATGCTGTATTTAGCTTATCGAGATGAAGCCTGTGCCTCTGCCCCAGGGATAAGTTCCCAGTGTAATAGGCAGTCACAGATATAGAAATGAACCTGTTCAGGTCAGTGTCATTAGTTCTGCTGCTGCTAACTCATGTCGACTACCATTTACCGCCTGTTGTTGTGAGTAGTGGACTGTGTGACTTTTTGCACATGTTAATGTCTGACGGTTGCTTCATGACTCCAATCAAAGACATAAAATGAATCACAGAGCAAAGCAGGAAAACTTAGGCAGATTGCCTTGCAGGGATTGTTAAGTGGAAATTAATGATATTTCCATTACACTTTTCAGTTTCATAATCTTTGTAATTCATCTGTTTGTCAAGGGATTTTGGGTTTAAGTGATATAAGAGATTGTTGAAAAGAAAAAAAAGGGTTATAAAGTGTCCTCGTCTCCTCGTCATGCCTGTGCCGAGTATTTTAGCTGTAAAGATTTTGGAAATCATTGCAGGCTTACGCTGCTAGGATACTGAGAAACAAATCCTAAACCTCTCCTGGAAAAGTCTGTCAGTGCTGCGCTCACGTGTGGAGGCAACAAGTAGAAACTTGTTGTGAAATGAACTGCTTTTCAGTTTCTCTCCACTTGTCTGTTTGTATTTGTGTGTGTGTGTGTGTGTGTCATCTGTGGCATTCTTTACATTCCACCTGTTAGTATCATAGCTACACCTCTGCTAATTAAATTTCCTGCCACAAACAGCAGACAGGGTGCTGGCATTAGCATCACAATGGCCTAGTGCCCACCCTCTTGAGGACTGTAGCAGACCCCCCATCCACTCTTTACTTCTCCTTCCTTTTGTCAAATGTAAAAGCTGGTTTGGTGGATGTTTATTTGACTAAAAGAAGAAGTTCTGGGTTTGTAATCCTCCAAAGTAAAAAAAAAAAAAAAAAAAAAAATCAGAGCTGAGACAGCCTTTTGTGAGAATTGGCTTAATCAGCAAAGTACCACTGTTGGGTTCCAACTTCCAACTGTTTCTGTTCGGTTGGTTTTAGATTGCTTTTGGAAATCTTTCAACTGCTTTATACCATTTAATGGTCTACATACTTTTAAAAGTGGCACAAACCTGAAATCAACGTTGTCACTATAATAGAGCTTGATTTATAAATTCTAATGTAATAAAGAACAGCCTATTTACTATGAAGTTCTGAGGTTACAGAAACTGATAAGAATTTGTGTAAAGTTTATTATCTGTCTATCTTCTTTATATAAAGCAAGGAACCTCTGTCTGTGTGTGTCTGTTCCTCAAATATCTCTGCGAATCAGGCTCAGATTGACCTGAGACTTTCAACATGGCTGCTGCTTTGTTCAAGGGTGTGCAACGTAACTCAAGATTAGTTGAAAGCTGCGCAGAAGCTTTGCCTAAAGGAATAGCCAATCATATTGTCTCAGATCAGATGTGCTCACTGCTCACTTTACATTTTGTCATGTAAAAATTACTTTAACTATCCGTAACTTACCTTGAATATGTTCAAAACTAGGCAAAGACAAGGAATTAGTTTGAGTTTTGGATATCTTTAAAAAATGCTCTAAGGAATGTTGACTTAGTCTATAGCCAAGTTCTATAATTACCAATTTACATAGTTACTGATGATAATAGTGGTGAAGTTAGACATCAATGACAGCAGATAAATTAATCACTGTTTTTGCTTTTTCCCAATGGCTAAAAAAGCAAAAGGCAATGGTAGTGGTAGTTTAACATTAGTGGAATGGGGTTCAACTCCCTACAGTGTCTTTGCTAAAAGCCAAAATATATGAAAACACAATAGTTATCACTCTACACATTTCACAACAAACCTAAATGTCCCTGACATCCCACCTTCAAACACAACCTCAATTGGCCATCCATGAAAAAGCTACTTAACCTCCCACTTTTCTATAGCAATACAAACTCGCAGTTTGCGAGTGTGTGAGAGAGAGAGACAGAGAAACACTGTGGACGTCATGTAAACATGTGTTGCACTCTTTAAAGCTCACTGGTGAGAAACCCACCTGTTAAAACGAGCGACGGAGAACGCACACTGTACCGTGGTTTTCCTTTCAGCTTCTTATTAGTAAATCAGTTATTTACAAATTCATTCTCTTTACCCAGTGTTTGTTCCTAAACAGCCAAGAAAAACAAGGCAAATCTTCCATTGTAGTAAGTGTGTGTGTAGCAGGGTTGGATACTCTTGAGGCTCACACACATTTGTTTAGTCTGATTGCATCTCCAGTTGTGACAATCCTCAAACTCCTCTTCATTTCCCTTTTCCTCCTTGTGTGTTTTTTTTCTTCAAATCCCCACTTTTCATCACGATAAATGGTGAGGGAAGGGGGTGCATGAGAGTGGTGGTGGGGCAGTGGAAATCGGGAAAGGGTTTGTAGAGGTGGGGTGTTGGGGGAGGAAGTTCCTGGTCTGAAGCAAAGGCGAACACACTATCTCCATGGCAACAGTTTGATCGTTCTCTCTGTTGCTGTCAAACTAGCAGCACACACACACACACACGGACGGACTACTGGACAGGTTGTGCCGATGACCAGAGGTGGGAAGGTGGGGTGGGGTGGGGGGTGATGCACTTGGATCAGAGACATTGGTCAGTTCCTCCTTTTTCTCCCCTTGCCCCCTCCCTAACTGTGCCATCTGCAGACCCCAGGAGCTGCTTTGATTGGATTAGCCATGAATTAATGAGACAGGCTTGAAGAACAGCCTCTGTTGTGGAAATCTCATCATATCTTAATTCACTCTTTGTGTGAGGACGTGTGCCCATGTCATTGAAATCAAAGACATATTTTTATGGTAAACTAAACATTATATGTGTTTAAAAACATAGAGTGTAACCTCTAAATTGGATGATTATGCAACTCTTCCTAGGACCTGTTGCTTTTTGGAGATATTTGTGGTGAGGCAGAGGAACAAGGCTAAACAACATAATAAAATCCTTTAAAAAAAAAAAAAACTATTAGCGTTGATTTGATCTTTCTTTGAGATGGTGAAAAAAAGCACGTACTGTTCAAGCTGTTTCCAAGAAACTTGAGTAGGCCTCTTTCCTGTTCTTATATTGTTTTTGGGTATAAAACCCAACTCAAAGAAAGACATGATTTTTTGTGACTAGAACTTGTATTCCTCCTACCACAAAGAAGTAAGAAAAAACAAGTAATTTGCTTTTTCAGTCCAGGTATTACCATGGTGATATCTGTAGATCTTCTATGGCTGAAGCTCAGGAATATCTCTCTGTCTTCCTTAAAATTAATAGTCTAAGTAGTATTTATTGTTTTAAGTTTGTACTTAGCGTGAGACTGTTGGATCAGGTGGGGGGATGGCATTGTTTGGTTTGGGAAGTATTCTGTTGGTTGCATAGCAACAGGCTCCTGGAAACGGGAGTGGACAGTGTTGCCTGTAGCAACCATTGTTGCTCTGCAAACAATGTGGGCCAGTGCAAACACGAGCCAAGACTGTGGGTTCCTGCTTTTAATTGAACATCTGTATATGTTTTTCTCTGATTGAGCCCCCGTTGAAGTTTGATCACTGACAGATGATTTAATCTAGTCGTCAGCATTAATGTTATCGGCTTTAATATCAATCACTTTTGTCAGGCTTTAAAGCGGTGGAATATGTTTCCTTTTTTTTGTAAAGCTTGTAAAACTGTGGTATTTCTAGGAAGAGTTGAAGTTGCAACAGTGCTCATCTAGGATTACACGAGCGCTTTAGATGAGCATATAATGATTTAAACAAGGTTCACAGACTTGGCACTAAAACAGTTCTATGATTAAAGTTAGGTCTTGGTTGGAAACAGAAAGTCTTGGCCCCTAAAGATTATGGTAGGTCTGCAACAGTTGTGATGAGTCTCCTGGTGCGCTTCCACCTTTGAGTTGCTCAGTGGCTGCTGGAAAATGTGTGTGTGGCTTTTTAACCTTCTTTGAAATAAAAGCAGAAATGCTGTTAAGAATAAGCGTGCACTTTTCTGTCTCCCTTCCATCACAGGATTTGACTCACTTCACTGATCATATTCAAGCTAATGGGTTATTATTGAAAACCTGCGGCCAGTGCTTAAGGTTTTCTTCATACAAGCCAGTCATTAAGAAGACATAAGTGTCCCTCGACTTGTGTCAAATGACAAGTGTCAGAAAAATGATGGGATTGTAACAAGTGTATTTATGGATTCACTCACACTCTGTGTATAAATACCAGGCTTCAGAGACAAGCTTGAACAATGCTGCAGCGTTTTAAATAGTTTTCTCCTGGTTTTTTGCATTACTCTCACAATAATTTCACTGCTTCATTAATGCAACAAGCAAGAGGTGTGAGGGGGCATTTAAATCCCATACGAGTGTTTACACCTTTGTGCTAAGTGTGCTCTGGACTTTCAAATTAATTGAACATGAACTATTAGAAGTGTTAAAGCAAGGCTGAATATCTTTAAGATGGACTAACATTTACTTCCATTGTCAGTTTATTTGTCATGAACATGAAGTGGGTATATTTTGTAATTTAAGGGTAACATAATTATTTTCATTTCAAAGAATGAAAATAATTAGAAAAGTTTGTCTAATAATAACTAACAATCTTCTAGCTTTAAAAAAAAACATTTCAACATTTCTAAGTTATTTTAATTTATCTCTGAAAGACTTAAAGCATTTGTGTATTGATGAACAATAGCGATAATTGTATCGATCCAAAAAAATGTCCAATTTGATTTTTTTAAATCATGTTTTTTTAGAAATAAAACAATTTAATTGCACTAACATATGCATAGCACGTAAACGCCTAGTCACTAAGTGTCAGTGAACCACATCAGACCTTGTTAAACTACCTCACTCCTCAATGCATTTTAGTTTGGAAGTTGATTGTACTTTATTGTCATAAAACAAACTGGGTGCTTTTATAGATGTATGTGGTTACTTTAAAGAAAAAGATTTAAGAACGTAACAGAATCAGAATCTGTTGTAGAAGCAAAAGTTATGTTTTTTTGAAAAATGTAATTTGACCGTTTGATAAACATACCACTTGTTTTTGATATTGGTACTTGAATTACAGTTAGTTACCATTTACTTGATCTTGCAAGTAAAAAAATTGTATCGTCAGATTCATGGCTATGCACACCCCTAGTATGGACACAGGATTCCTGCTTTTTATTTTGAGCTTTTAACATTGAACTCAATTAGGTTAGCCTGGACTGTGTGAGCTTAGCCCACTAGTATCTAATAACTCTAACCTAAAACGTTTCTGCAGTCTAAGAGCTGTTTGTCAGGTCTCTGTCACTAAATTGCAATATTGAGTCATATGACTAATCATGGTGTGTTTAGAGCCAGTTGCGTCTTGCAGCTTTCTGCTGTAATACAACTTGTGAAACACCATGTTCTCGTTTAGCTTCTAGGTTTTTTTTCCCTCCCTTAATCTAAAGAAATCACATCAATCCAAGCCGCCCCTAACTGAGCCATATCTGCCTCTCTTTATTCCAGCCCTCCTCCCTCTCTCCTCTTTGTGGTCACACTCCAAAGTTCCCGTGCTAGAGCTTTTATAAAAGGGGGAAATAGTGGAGTGAACATGGAGGGGTGTGAAGGGTGAGGCGGGGGTGGTTGTCATGGATTCCTCACCATAGCAACCAGCAAACGTTTACAAAGCATTGAGGAATTTCCTCATATCAGCTGGATTATTGGAGCCCTTAGAGATTTGGCCCTTGTTGGAAATAAATGCTGGAGATCATCAGGACTCCAACGAGGATGACGACGCCACCTCCATTTCCAACTTTTTCTCAGTTTTCCTTTTTTTTTTTTTTTGGAGAGAGTTGGGACGTTTCTTTTCTACGCACTCCCCCGGCCCTTGTCGTTCTATTCTTTTCTTGTTCCTTCTCCCACTCTTCCCTCCCCGCCTCTCTCTCTCTTTTAAAAAAGAGCTTTTGTGTCTCTCCATTTTTGTTTTCCTTTGCTGTGCTGTGCTGTGCACATTGTCACCTCTATAAAAGTAGTTAGGAGTTGGACCTCAGGAAGCACTTAACTCTCAACTACAAGTTTTACACTCAAATCTGTTCTGTCAGCAGGACTGTGTGTACATCTGTATTTCCCTGTAGCTCCAAAACAGAAAAGGTTGTCTGTTTTTTTCCTAAACTATAGGTTTACTTAAAACAGTCCCAGTTCTCAAATGCAATCTTTTTCTTTATGTCTCCAAGCATGCAGAGCTCAGAGGGAGGGTCAGACACCACAGCCAATGTGGCGGCGCTACGGACGTCATCATCAGCACAAGCTCCTGTGGTACAGCCTGTCCCAGCCTCCCAGCAGGTATTCCCTTTACCACTCTGCTATAATAACAAGAGAAACACTCTCATAAACAAACCACATCAGTTTTAGTGTGATGGACCAGAATACCACAATATATATCAACAAAGTAACAATGATCCTCTTTTTAGAGCAAATTGAGAAATATTTTTCTTTTTTAGAAATATTTAACACAATATCAAATTTGATAATTCAAACTTTTAACACCAAAGGCTGATAAACAACTTAGTCTAGGGATGTCCCAATATAACTTTTTCATTTCCGATATGATACTGATATTGCAGCCTTTAATATCGACCGATGCCGAAATTGATCCGATATCAGCATGAATCATACATACTTTTTTTTCTCTTTTCTTTATTAAAAAATATATTATTTATTATTAACCAATTGGTAACATATTTTTAAACATTCAACATAATATCTACAGTATTCTACAAGTGAATAAAATAAATAAAAATAATTAATTAATACTTTTTTTTTTAATTCTTTTTTTTTTTTTTAAATCGGAAAATCAGGAAATTTGAATCCGTTATTCGATATTCGTTTTCAGGCTAATATCGGACCGATATCAGATCGGGTCACCTCTAATTTAGTCAAAAGCAAAGTTGTTCTTTGAACTGAGTCGAGTGATTTGCTATATTTAAAGGAAGCAAAAAACAACAACAAAGAAACAACAAAAAAATACTTTTTTCACAATGTCTTTACTGCAGTGCTCAATCAGCAATGGTTATATAACATCATACCTTATGCATTTCATCCCATTATCATAGCTAAGAAGTCCTGCTGAAGTTCCAAACAACCATCAGGTTGAGGAAGAAGGCTGATAAACAGGCTGGTGTAACTATTGCAGTCGGCTGTGTTACTGTTTTTTTTAAGGGAAAATTGTCCAATGAGCTACAGTACTGCAGGCAGATGTTTATTTGCTGATGGCAGAGTTCAGAGGAAATACCCACTGTTTATATCCAAGATGTACAAAAGATCATCTGTGGTGGCACCAAAGATAATCAAATGAGCATCAACTGAACTCCACAGCTTATCTGAATGGTGTTGTGGAATAAGTCACGTTATTACGATTTTTGTGACTTCGACCAAAAGTTTCCATCATCAGGATTAATAAAAGTGGGTGCAACCAAGCACTAGGAGGGTGCACCGTAATAAGTCAAGATATTTTCCAGTGCTGCGGAGAAGGCTGCATATTTACAGTGGTGTCTCTACATGTTCATGCCATTGTAATGTGTCTTATATCCTCACAGAGGGTGCTGGTTCAAGCCACAGGCTCAGCTCAGAAAGGAGGACAAGTACAACAGCTTTCAGTACCCAGGGTCCAACAGGTCCCTCAGCAGGTACACAGTACTGTACATACTGGTACAGAACCATGAAAGGAAATGTGCACCCCAAAGCTTCTAACCATTTCTAGTAAAGCTTTAAATATTTATAACCAGAAGTTAGATGAAAGAAAAAGGTCATTTTTAAAAAGAATTAAGGTAGAATTAGCTGAAATAATAGGCTTTAAAGAGGAAGAGAAACACTACCACAAGTGCTTTTAAGTTTATAGGGGTGTTTTTGTATTACGTTTATGGAGCCCCAAACATTAGAGGATTTAGGCATTTTTGTGGAAAGCCACAATATCAACATCTGCCATTGTTTTGGCAAAACTAACAATAAAACATTAATGCATTCTTACCAAATCAAAAATACATATCCATCTGTCAAAGTGTTTCACTTCCCCTTTAAGTTGTGCATGCATTGTCACATTTGGCCGAAACATTAAAAGTAAAAAAGGTCAATTGTAACCCAACTTTATTGTGGTAAATGCAGAATAAACAGCCTAAATGAGGCATTTAATGAAGAAGCTCTCTCTTGTTTCTTTTGCTTCTCATGGGTGTGCTTAACTTTCTCTCTCTGGCTGAGCCTGAGTTACTGCATGAATACCAGGGGCTTCAAAACATTAACACAACGCAGGTGAATAGAGATCATCTCTGAAAGAGTTAAATCTTAAATCTTGGCTTCCCAGCTGTGACGGTGTTTGACTGCTAGTTTTTAATGCCTGTTTTTATTATGAACTTGCTGCAGCGTTTCTCGAACCTTGAACCAAATCCTGTCTGTGAAACATGAAGGTGCTTAACCTGGCTGTGTCTTTTATTTTTTACACTCAGAAAATCACTGGCCATCAATTGCATGATGACTGTGGACATGGCCTGTTGTTGTTCCGTTAAATTTAAATTTAAATTCTAATGAATACATTTTTACTTTTATCAGCTTTGCTCACGTCCGTATTTTATTGCAGTGTTCATGATCCTCTTCCTTCCTCACAGCATTCCTCCCAACATTATAACACAGTGTGCATGTATACAGTATAAATGTATACATGCATACAACAAATAAAAAAAATGAAAAGCATACTTGTTTTTCATTCAAAGATTCTCCATTAGTATGACAAAAACATTGTTAGAGCCCGATATGTAACAACGACAAAATGTAACAAGATCCAAATTGAATTTTTTTTTAAAAAAACCTTAAATGTAATAACTTGTCATAAATGTACCAAGATGCTGAACCCAAAACGGAAATGTTTTAGCCCAAAATGTAACAAGTTATTACATTATGGGACACACAAAATATGTTTACCCTAATAGTGTCATCATTTTATTAGAAGCGTGAGTTAATTATTTATGGATTTAAGGGTTTATTGCTTCAATGTAGAGAGTAGTATCATACACAAATGTGTATGTGTAAATGTGTGTGTGTGATTTGTGTATGTATATCTATGAACCTAGACATTTTTGGTAACTTTTTATTTTTTTTTAAAGGCAAAAAGTTTTCACGTTTTGGGCTCAGCATCTTGTTACATTATTGACCAATTGTAACATTTTGGGTTTTATTTCAAAAACTTATAACGATTTGTTTCTTGTTATATTTCGGGTCGTTGTTACATATCAGGCTCTAACAGGCATCAATAAAGAAACTATTTTATATTTATCATTGTCCTGTTGTTTCCTTTTAGGTTCAGCAGGTCCAACATGTCTACCCATCCCAGGTTCAGTATGTAGGAGAAGGTGGAGACGCTGTTTATCCCAATGGAACAATGTAAGTATCTTCATGTGTGTAACTTGTGTGTACATGTCAGTTTTTTTATGATATCAGAGATGTCGAGGAACTTTGCCCTTGTGCCATTATAATAAAAAACACCTTTTTCTAGAGAGCATAGAATAATATTAGCATCTGTATCTTAGATTTACTTTATTTTGGACAGTCTGAGAACGGTAATAATCTCTCCTCAGCCGCACGGCTTACTCCTACAATCCTGAGGCTCAGTTGTACGGGCAGAGCAGTGGAGGAACCTATTTTGACTCTCAGCCCGGTGGAACTCATGTCACCACGGTGGTGTCCTCAGCCAGTGGAGGCGTGCCCCCTCACAGCATGGTTGGGATCGCCATGGACGTGGGCAGCAGCCACATCATCTCCAGTGGCAGCACCTATCTGATCCACGGAGGAAGTATGGAGGGAGGCCGCAACCACATATCGCACTCGTCACGCTCCTCCTCAGCAATGGTGAGCAACAGTTCCTCTATTACACCGCTGCATGTTACACACAAGTTAAAAAGCATCATATAATGAATAAACCTTAGGAATTACTTCATGTTACAAACTAGCCTCAACCCTTTTTACAAGTTTGGCCAAAAATCTTTGAAATGTACTTATTGATATATCTGTCGAAGGACTCCCACCTAAAAGTCCTTCTATTCTCAGGGTTTGTGTGTCTTCAACAATCTGTGATTACTTGCTAATTTCAGCCATCAGAGTGTCATCTGTGCACTGTTTAAGGGAGAGTAAAGGTTCCTTAGGAGAGGTCTTCTTCTCTGCTTTATTGTCAACTACCAAACAGCAGAGTTGGAACTGTTGACCCCTGCAGTCAGAGTATTTTAGTCTGTTTTTATTCTCTTTTGATAAACAAGTGAGGGTTACATTGAAGTCTTTCTCTTCTCCTGGTTTTTTAGAGCAACCAAAAGCAGCACAAGTTGTAATTTTGACCGAAAAAGCTGCTAAATGATCTAAAAAGTAGATGGAAAGCTTCACTCCAATAGAAAACAATGGGATGTTTACAGGCAGTGGGGCCGTGTGACATCATCAGTCACGTGATTTCAAGATGGTGAAACGCAGGCTCTTAAACTGTAAAGTAGTCCATTTTTTAAAAGTTAATTAAATGAATATGGTGCACACTAATGTGTTTTATTGGGCATAGATATTCTAATAAGTACATTTAAAAGACTTTAGGCCACATTTGTAAAAACAGTGGAGTATCCCTTTAAATGCGTGTTTCCAGGAAGCTGCAGCTTGAGTGAGGACCTCCTTGCTTTGCAAAGAGCAGTGTAGCCTGTAGAATCCGGACTCTAGCTTAAATAATTCAGCGCTGCCTCATTTCAGAGAGTTTCACAGGCACTTGAGCGGCCTATGAAACAAAGTAACCCCTGGGGCTCATTACCATTTGGCCAGGAGCCCTCAGGACCCTTCTTAAAGCCTGGAACGCCGCCTGCTTCATTTTACTCGTCTTTTGCCTCCAGTTTGGCAACACATGTCTTTTCTCTGGCTGACTTGATTTTTTTTCTTCTCCAGCTCAACAATAGTTTGGTCGTTCCCTCTGCCAGTTGGACCTATATTTGTAGTTGTGCTATGAAAAAAAGGCAGACCTTGGTTACAGCTTGCGTTACCGTGTTTGATAACTTTGGGGAGTCGTGGTGATAGATTGTCTCAAACCTGGATGTGACCTATGCTTCTGTTTGTGGATCTTATTTACATGTATTAAGGTGTCTGACCATGACTCTCACTGAGCAGCTTAACCCCATGAGTCCCTTGATTTGCATGCTTTTGTCGGCCAATAATGGATCGGGCTGTGACCCTGACTGATTTGAATGGATATGCAGAAATCTGGCTGCTCGCTAACAGTCTTATTTCCTTTATCTCCTTTCTTTTTATTTTCTTTTTTGTGTGTCATGTACCCCTGCTTCTTCTTTCTGGTCCCTTCTCCTTTTCTCGTTCTCTCACTCTCGCCTCGTCCCCCCCTTCTCTGTCTCTGTCCTCTCTTTTGCATGCTTCTTCCTTTAGCTTGAAATGGCGATTGAAAACCTCCAAAAGTCTGATGGAATTGCAAGTCACAAAAGCAGCCTGCTCAACAGCCATGTAAGTCAACCAGAGCCTCTCAAAAAAAAAGACAAAAAAAAACGGAGAGAAAACGTTGCTGAGGCTGTAGCCTGTAGCGTGTCTGCATTGCTACGCCTGCTGCTAGCTTCCTCTCTCTGAACAGTCCCACTGACATTCATATTGGCTTTTTTATGTTTGATAACTTCATTCAAACTTTCATTTGCTTTTTGTCTTTCCCTCCAAAAAGCGGGCTGTGTTTATCCTGCATGTTCTTTCAGCTAAAATTATTGGCACAAAACCTTCATAAATGTGACCTTTTTGCTTTCGTCTTGTCACTCAAATCAAACTTCAATTAATGGTTGGTATTCTGTTATTTTTTTACCTAATCATAGGCTGTGTTCGAAATCACATACTAACGTACTATACACTACACGCTCAATGAGTATATACTGTCTACTAGGGGTGGGAACCTCTGGGTACCTCACGATACGATACGCGATACAAAGCTCACGATAACGATTATCTCACGATATGACAATACTGCGATTATCGATATTGGTCAGAAATCAATCTACGATAATCTATGACATAACAAGAAAAAAAAGATTAAGTGAAAAAATTATTTTTTTATTTTATATCTCTGAAAGACAATAAAGTAAAAAAAGTATCCTATGAACAGTGACACTATTTTAGTGCAACATTTCTGTAAATAAGTGTCATCATACCAATGTAAACAAATAAGTATCTCCAATAGTGCTTTCTGTAAACAAAAAATAGGGTCTTTCTTACCAGTGACACCATTATAGTGCAATATTCCAGTAAACAATGTATTGGTTCCTTCAACAAACAGTGACAAAATTTCTGTGAAGACCTACCTGCACATTTTAGTGAAAAAGCAGAAAAGGTTTTGAAAAAAAAAAAGAAATCGATACTTAGCGGGAGCATCGAGATATTGTCACACTCCTACTGTCTACTATATACTATAAGTATGGTTAGGAGGATTAGGATGATGATCATTCCTACTGAAGTATAGTTTACCAAGATACATTTCAAACCTACAACAACAAAAACCAGACGTACATTGAGGTTAAATATCTCTGTTAATTCTCGACCTTCGAAAGTTCTAAAAGCATTTTAAGCGAGAAAGTGACCACGTAGAACATCATCATGTGGGCATTTGATCCATAAAACTCGTGGAAAACACATTTCATTCCCACATTTTGGAAATTTTTGAAGACCCTCCATTGTGTTACTGACAAAGCTTCTGTTTAACTTCAAAACAAGAGCCCTACTTACAAAAGCATTAAAAACTAATGGAAGATGAGATTCTTTTATTTTGAAAAGGGGATGTTTGACTTTTAGCTTGAAGCTGGTCCCAGGAGGATTTTACGTTCCGCTCGCTTTGCATCATGGGGCGGTTATGACAATGTCCCGATATAGTGATACATCCCGGTATTTCTCGCATACATAATCTTTCCATACTATCGAACGTGAACACACTTTATACTCATTTTGACATTTTAGACTTAGTATGAGAAGTACGTTAATATGCGATTTCGAACACAGCCATAGTATGTATTTCAACAGTAACAGTTTTATGACGTGACTTTTCTTTCCCACTTGTGTTTTACTTAATTCTATTGACGGTGCTTTGACAAAAGCTCTGTCAGTAAATAAAGCACTTATCTCCATAACAGAAGAGCCAGTGTGATCTCTCAGAAGTTTACTTGTTTCAGTTGTTTTGTGTCATCGGTCTCTTACTATGCACAGTTTGTCCAGTGGAAAGTCTGAGAATTGTGCAAACATTTTCTTTCTTTGTGTATATTTAGCTCCAGTGGCTGCTGGACAACTACGAGACGGCGGAGGGCGTGAGCCTACCTCGATGCTCCCTGTATAACCATTACCTTCGCCACTGTCAGGAGCAGAAGCTAGATCCAGTCAACGCTGCGTCCTTTGGCAAACTCATCCGCTCAGTCTTCATGGGCCTGAGGACTCGTCGGCTGGGCACGAGGTAGAAGTCAGAGGGAGAGGCGGCAGATGGTGATAACAGTAATCACGTAGCCATTATGGATGTGACGAGTATGATGCTTATAGACACTGGAGACTAGCTGATGGAAAAGGATAATGATAGTGATTACACTGATGACAAAGCTTCTCCTCACTGGTTTTTGGCCTTTCTCTCGCTGCGTCCACCAGAGGCAACTCTAAATATCATTACTATGGCATCCGAGTGAAGCCAGACTCGCCTCTCAACCGACTACAGGAGGATACACAGTACATGGCCATGAGGCAGCAGCCCGTCCAACAGAAACAGAGGTTGGCATGCTCTCCCTATTCTTCCTTTCACACTAATCTTAGTCCTTTTTCTGTGAGGTTTCTGTAGTTTCTTTTATCCAAGAGCACTGAACAGTTCATCGTAGAGCTATAGCACACAGAATCCCTCTTTCCATCCATCTTATTCACATTATGTCACTGTGGTCACCGTTTTGTTGTCTTCGTGGCCCATATGGGAACTCTGGTAACGGTTTTGGTAAATGTTGTGAAAATATGATGTACATCAGTGTTCAAACTAAGATCCTGTTTACACAACAACGTTTTGCTTTGTTACCGTTTTGGTTTCCAAAAAGTTCCACATTTACACGGCAACATTTTCAAAACAGTCTCTGTTTACATGGGACCACGCGAAGCATACAAAACAATGTAGTATACATGCCAGGCCAATAGATGGTGATGTAGTTTTGGAATGAACCAAAATAAGCACATGCACAGAGACAATTCCTCTGAACACAAGTGAGAGTAGAACTTAAATCGGACCTACAAAGTTAGACCCGGCCTGGCTCATAGCTGTCAAAATACGGCCAGAACCTGAATGAAGCCGAACTCTCTTTAAGCCGGAAAACATTGCTGCCCGACTCCATTACATCCGTGTGCTTTATTTACTAGTTGCTTGTTCTACATCCAATTATAAACATGACAAGTAGCTTCATGTGCCGCTACAAGCGACGTACAACTCAGCAACCTGCTCTCTACATATGTGACACACACACTTCCACAAACAAGTCCTTGTTAAAAATATTCATTAAGTTAAGGCCGACCCCAGGTTTGGGCAAATAGCTCTCAGTAGGAGTGCAGCTCTAGGAGTGCAGCTCTGTGATTGTGGTCAGAGTCTGGGGCAGGCATGAAATACGTTTCCACTGATCCAAGTGACCGTGAAGTAAATCAACAATTTGTTGGAGAAAATCAGTTAAATTCCAAAGAGTGATGCACACGAACAGTGTGTCTATGTGGCAGTGCGCATGCCTGTGACACATAAAGTGTTGTTTCCCAGAGACAGAGAGGGAAGTGTTTTCAAAGACTTCCACTCTGGAGGCCGTTTTTTTTTTTAAAAGTTACGTTTCCAAGCATCAAAACGCCATTGCTGTGTAAATGAACCGCCGAAATGCAACAAAACTTTGTTTTCACTTGAAAACATTCTCGTGTAAACAGGGCCGTAGTCTTACATGTTATAATAAAGCACACAGTCACTCCCCTGATCCACTGCAGGACGTCTGTGCTTGTGCACATTTCACTGCTATTTTCCTTCCCCTGACCACTTGTCGTGCTCACAGGTTCAAACCTCTGCAGAAGGTGGACAGCATGTCAGACAGCCTCTGTGGGAGCTCTCAGCACTGTAACAGCACTCCAGAGCAGTCGGTAGCTGCTCAGAGTCAACACCATCAGCAGTACATCGGTAAGGCCTCGACTGATGATGAACACCATCAATCAACACAGTCATGGATATTTATTATCAATATCTTTAGGACACAGGCTGCGATAGAGCAGCATATATTGCAGCTGTAATCAAAGTTGATGCAGACATTCCTATTAATGATTTTGTTGATATACCCAAAATTATTATTTGAACATATTACAGATTAAAGTGATCAACTCACATCATTTTTCTCTATTTCATATTAATGTGTTTTCATGCAGATATGGCTCACAGTCTGCCTACTTTCCCATCTCCTGACTTGGGCAGTCAGCCTCTGCCTGAGCGAATCAACATGTCCGATATTAAAAAGCTGCAGACACTGTACAGGGACCACTGTGAGGTAGGTCACACTAAAGCACTACTTCGCTATACTTTATACAAAGAAGAAGTGTATGCTATGTGTTATTTGCTCCAAAACGTGTAGATGTGATTATTTGTCATGACACACATTGATCTTAAAGCTGCAGTTTGTAAGATTATTTTTTGTTTCATTTGTTCAAAATTCAAAATGGAGGTTCCCCTGACTAGGTGTGCGGCAGACTGTGAGCGATCTGCTTTAAGTCAGCGCAGTCCGCCCCGAGTCAGAGAGAGATGGTGATATCAGACAGAATAAATAGTTTATTAAAAATGATCTAAGGTGAAAATAACAGACCCAGTTCATCTGCAGTGTGGAGTGTGTCTGCTCTGATTGGCTGCAGCTCGGCTGCTTGTGTTTCATTGTAGTCGAAATGGGAAGTTGCATTGAATGTTTATAATTGTACATGGAAGAGTAATAAGTCTTGAGTAAAGCTTCTTAATTTTACTGAGCAGTTGTAAAACATGTGGGACCACAAAGGCATCTGTATGAAATAAAAGGTTTGTCAAAATGTACAATTATCTTAAAAATAAAATAACACCAAATAATTCAAATTCAAATAATTCTCAGGCTGTAAGTATAGCTAAATGTATGAACTCTAAATCTGAGAAAATAACCAGCATTCATTGCTGTTTTGGCGCGGTGCATTACTTTTAATCCGATTAGTCGGCTGTAATGTGATACATTTGATTGTTGTCTGGTCAGTTGATTTTTTGTAGTTTGTTGATAATTTTAAAACCAAAAAATAATAATTTACTCAGTAACAGTTGGGTGTAGTAAGTTATTGAATTACTTTACTTCTTTTAAAACGTACTTAAGTACAAGTAAAATTACTGATTTAGAAAAAATATACATAAAAGCAACTCAATTACAGGAATGTGAGTACTTGTGATCCATTACTGTCACCTGTAGTTAAGGGTCTGAACTTTGGGAGCCTTTCACTCACTGACTTTTCTACTTCAAGAATCTGGTTTTTCTTTTTTTTAAAACTGCAGCATTCCACAGGTGTCTGCTCCATTGCCTGAGTTTAGCCTCAAAAAGCTTACATTATCATAACATGTTGGGGGGGAAATGTTTATCATTTTATGATATTTCATAGGTGTTAGAGCAATAACCTGAGGAAGAAAAAATGTCAGAATGAGCTTTAAAACAAGGCTTTACAGGCAGGAGAGGCCGTGATTAAAGCAGCAAAGCTCTGGCTTTATCATATTATCCCTGCCCTCCCCTTGTCCAGCCTCACCACACTCCCTTTGTTCCAGCCGTCTTTTCATCTCCGTGCAGCTTTCAAGACATGCCAATTAACCTTTCAGCGCGCTGGGTGGACATCTTGGTGTCTTTGTGGTGGCCTCCCCTTGTGCCTTTGTGTGGCCTTGTCTGTGGACGGGCACATGGGCTCCTTGTCTTTGTCTGTCGCCGCATTTCTGTCACTCTTACAGCTCTCAATGCCTCTGTCTGTTAAATGTTTATTCATCTCCCCCCTTCACCTTAATATAGCCAACAGAGACCTGTTGAAACATTAGCCAAGGCTTAAACTGGCAGCTTCTATTATTAGTTACTATTACTATTATTAGTTACTGTTATTTAAAGTTACTGCACACAAAAAAGGAAACAAGTTGGATTGGAAAACGGAAAAAGTTCTGTACTGTGCAACTTTAGTGTTGCTGTTGGAGCTGTAAATGGATTAGGCTCTACTGTGGGGCATGTAATTAATAACGTCATGGTAACGGATAAATAAGCAGTCATCAACAGGGCCATTAAATTAATATCCCAGTACTAATGACTAAGTTTGATAAAGCATTCAGTGTAAAAAATAGCAAAACAAATGAAATAGAGGATGGAGGGGTTTATGTTTTTTCCTCCGAGGCCCAAAGAAACCAAAGATCTGTGAAGGTAAGGCGTTCTTCTTCAGAGTGGATGGGGAATTCTTCTTTTTTTGTTTTGGAGTCCTATGTTTGACCTGTTGCTGGGGGCAACTGTAAACATGGTTGCCATGGCGATGGCTGGAGAGAAAGCAAAAACATATCATGTGATTGAAGTCTACACGGGCTGTGAAACAGGATCCAGTGGTAAACGCGCGTACTGCCAGATAAAGAGAGGGAGAGAGATGGATCTGTGGGCTTAGGGTGGATCGTAGAGACGCACCACCAAAGAAGAAAAACAAAGATAAAGAATTTAGTCCTCTGCTCTCAGATCAATCCCATGTGGCTTTAATGTGAATCTCCTTCTAGAAGCTTTCAGATCAACTCACCACGGTGTCCTTTGTGCTGGGTATCTTGTAAGCACTGAAACGTGCTTTCAAAGAAGAAGCTCATGCATATGAACAGGAAAGAGGAAGTCATGTGGGTTACATCAGGTCACTAAGAGTAGACAGATGTTTAGTGAAATAAGCAGGAGAAGCTGATGTTGAAGCATTGTCTGACAGGACCAGGAGCGGGCCACAGACCATAGCCTGCCTGCCTGTGCCTCGCTGCACAAACTTTGTTGTGTGTCTGGTTGTCATGGCTACGCTCTGTATGTTTTCACCCCTCCCCCTTTCTCTCTGCTCCCCTCCTGCAGGCCACTCTTGATGTGGTGATGAACCTCCAGTTCCACTTTATTGAGAAGCTCTGGCAGACCTTCTGGTGTTCAACAGCACCATCTAGTGATGGAGACACGACTATCCCCAGCAGGTAGAGCACACATACGGAGGCTGGACAGGCCTTAGGTAACGTGTCAAACTCATGGCCCGGGGACCAAATCTGACCCTTGTAGCATCCAATTCGGCCCGCAGAAGAAAGTAATTCCAAGAAGAAATTACACCTTCAGAGGGAGTAAGCTTCTAAGGCACTCGTGTCAAACACATGGCCTGGAGGCCAAATCCGGCCCTTTGGAGCATCCAATTCAACCCACATTGTGTAAATAAAACTGAACACTCCTGGTGCTTATATCGCATGAATGCAGTCATTTTTTATGTTAAACTGTTGAGAAAAAAATAAAATTCGGACAAAATCCTTCAATTTTCCTCAAATTATTACATAATATTTCCTTTAATTAAATAGAAATTGGGGTAACAAGTTATATACATATAGGCTGACATCACGCTGTCATTAGCATGAGTAAGGTGTCATGAAGGCTGTCATTAAGTGCCGTTCGTTACCCCAACCACTAGATCCCTCCACCTATCCCAAAAATGCCAACATAGCTCCAAAAGTGTCATAATTTAGCAAACGACAGCCTTCATGACACCTTATTCATGCTAATGACAGGCGTCATGTCATAATAATGACAGCATAATGTCAGCCTTATGTATAAAACTTCAAGTAAAATGTTAATGAAATTAGTCACAAAATCTTGGAAATTTAAAGTGAAGATCCTGTTGGGACTCATATCTGTCACTTATTTCTTGGATATGGTCATTTTTTTTTTCTTTTACATATTTTGTATTTTATGTATACATAGAAGTGTAAACTAGGACACAATGTTGAAATTACTTGTTTTCCTGCCTATAATCTGTGGCCCACTTTAGATCAAACTGCTTCATATTTGGCCCCTGGACTGAAAAGAGTTTGACATCCCTGCCTTAGCTGGTAAAAACAGCCCAGGGTTGATGAACACTGAGTGAAGAGTCTGATGCATCATTTGTGTGTGTGTGTGTGTGTAGTGAGGATGACCCAGAGGGTTTAATCCCCGCGGAGAAGCTGGTGTCTCTGTGTAAATATGAGCCGCTCAGACTGTGGATCAGGAGCTGTGATCACATCCTGTACCAGGCTTTGGTGGAGATCCTGATCCCTGACGTGCTGCGTCCTGTTCCCAGTCAGTAACACACCTTTGACTCTTTTTACACTAAAAGACTCCAGTCTCTAGACGAGTCTTTAATAATCCTCTAATGAAGGCTCTCTGACACGCACCGTGAGTTTTACATTAACACACAGGGATTCTCCGCAGGCACGCTCACTCAGGCCATCCGTAACTTCGCTAAGAGTCTAGAGGGATGGCTGACCAACGCCATGACCAACTTTCCTCAAGAGATCGTTCAGTCCAAGGTAACACACTGTTGTGTTGATAGTGTGTGAATGATGTAGAGCAACAAAGTGTTTCTGCTTCAAATCACAATATCAAGACATAAATGTTCCTTTAGACTGTGTGTGCGCGCGTGTTCAAGCAGGGATAAATGTAACACTCAAAAAAGGATTGACATTAAGTCGTTTTTGAAGTGGAGATTTAAAAACTCTAATCTCTCATATATTTAACATTTCCCTCTGTCAGCACCTTTGAGTCTGATCCTTGATGCTTTAAACCATGTTTAATTTCACATTCTTAAGACCCTATTATGACGACTGAGCTTGTAGTTTTTTTTTTTTATTTCTGAGGGTGTGTCCATATCCAGCCTGGTTTTCCTAACATGCAGAGAATCAACAGTGAGATCTGATTTCTAATTAATATGGAATAAATAATGTTTAACAAGTAAAAAAAACAAACATTTTTGGTGCTGAGTTGCTGAGTGCAACAAAGCCTCTGCTTCCCTGATCCATCCTGTCCACTCGTTCACATTCTCTGTAACTGATCAAATATGACAGCTGATCAGATGTTCCCTGTCACATTTCTAGTTTGTTGGGTTGATGTATATACAGTAGATTAGGGGTGTAAGGATACTCAACCAACGATTGGATTCCTGATTACAAAAACAACAAAACTCAAATCAATAACTTAACTCCTTTCAATTTGAATACATATAGATCATATTTTGGTGGAAGAAAAATCCAGACTCGTCAAAAATCCAGATTCTTATTTTAATTGTCAAGATTTTTTGTAAACTAATATTTTCTTCTTCTATCGTCTTACAAACCGTTTGAACTCATAAAACCAGAATAAAATCCACATTACTTTATTTATCACCAAGTTAAATATATTTTCATATTTCAGAAATATAAAATAAAAATAAAAGTTTTCAAATAAATACAGTGGAAAACCTTGTGTGCGTGCGCAGTATGGGCTTAATTTGGATCGGACGTTGCGTGGTAAATCAGGTGATGTGTTTCGATTACCGCGAGAAAGACGCACAAATGGATGCTGACTCACCGCTGTATGCGTGCACACAGATGTGAATAGTGTCAGGTTGAACGGGTTCGGGATATGTTCTGTCTGGTCTTGAGTGTGCGGCTTGTGGGACAATTTTAATTTCCTTATTTGTATCGATTTTTAGCCGATTTAGGATATATCCTTACATCCCTAATATGGATGTGTTTGGTGTGTGACGTTTATTCCATGTAACGATGATGTAACGTGTGCTGCAGGTGGCAGTGGTCAGTGCCTTCGCTCAGACGTTGAGACGTTACACCAGTCTGAATCATCTGGCCCAGGCAGCACGAGCCGTCCTACAGAACACCTCCCAGATCAACCAGATGCTCTCAGACCTCAACAGGGTGGACTTCGCCAATGTCCAGGTAGGGGGCGTGTCGTCCAGCTGGTGCGGGTTTGTGTTTGATGGTGTTGTATTAACTGGTGGATGATGTTTGGCGAACAGGAGCAGGCGTCGTGGGTGTGCCAGTGTGACGAGAGCGTGGTGCAGCGCCTGGAGCAAGACTTTAAGGTGACGCTGCAGCAGCAGAGCTCTCTGGACCAGTGGGCCACATGGCTGGATAACGTGGTCACTCAGGTCCTCAAACCTCACCAGGGCAGCCCCAGCTTCCCTAAAGCAGCACGACAGTTTCTGCTCAAATGGTCCTTCTACAGGCACGAGGAGACACACACACGCTCAACCCTTTTCACTAAAAACACGCAAACTAGATCCTGATCAACTTCCTGTTTTCTTCTGCAGCTCGATGGTGATCAGAGACCTGACTCTACGCAGCGCCGCCAGCTTTGGCTCCTTCCACCTGATCCGTCTGCTGTATGATGAGTACATGTTCTACCTGGTGGAGCACCGCGTGGCTCAGGCCACTGGAGAAACTCCCATTGCAGTGATGGGAGAGGTAAGAAGGACAACCACCAGAAGCTGCTCCAGAGGATTTAAAACAGGGCCGTCAAACTCCTTTTAGTTCATGAGCCAAATACGGAGCAGTTTATCTTAAGTGGGCCACAAATGTTTGGCGGGAAAATTAGTAATTGAATCATTGTTGTGCTCTAGTTTGCACTTTCACGTATCAATAATTATAAAATATGTACGGCGCTGATAATATCAAAGCAATAGGTGACAGATATAATCCCAGTAGGATCTTCACTTTCAATTTATTTCAATTTTGTAACCCATTTTTATGTAATTTGTGGACATTTAGTGGAATACTTGAAGAAAATTGCAGGATTTTGGAAAAATTGAGAGTTCTTTTAATAATTTGAGAATAAAAATGACTGCCATCATGTGATATAAGCATAGGGGTAAATGTAAGCCCTGCTAATATTGTGGAGTTTATTTTGGAGATATCTACAACTGAATGAGTTGGTAATTTACACAATGATTTACTTGTTGCTGCAGGCCAAATTGGATGCTCTAAAGGGCAGTGTTTGGCCCCCGGGCCTTGAGTTTGACACCTGTGATTAAAAAGAACAGGGTTGATCAACGCTTTCTAAACTCTTTGTTTTGCAGTTCAGTGATCTGGGTTCCATGATGCCGTCGTTCATGGAAAAAGGTAAAAAGCTTTGATCAGCATATTTGTCTCTGACTCAGAACTGTAGAAACAAATAGTGTGAAGTCAGTTAGAAATCACTGCTAATATAACGTGTCATGTACAAAACACACTCAACATGTTTTTAATAATTCATCATCCGGAGGGATTTACTCCTAATCTTTTGTCTCTTAACTTCTTTACATCCACTTCATGTGCTTTTCTATTCCAGGAGTCATGAGTGCAGATACACAAATTACTTCAGACCAGGGTTGGGGTCAATTATAATTGTGATCACGTAATTGGTAATTAATTACAATTATGGCATAATTATAATGGTAATAGTAATTGAAAAAAATCTGTTGCCGTTGTAATCATAATGAACTTGTAATGGAGTTCAGATAATTGACTTATTAATTGTAATTGTCATGAACATCCTATAAAAAATGTCAATTATAACTGAATTAAACGCAAAACTGGGGAACCGTGTTATGGTTCTATGGCTTACACATAGGACTACGTAGATAATTATTAAAATATGAAGTATATCAAATTAAGTTTACCTGTTAGTTCTCTTGAAGATCTTTTTACTATTTAAAAATTATACAGATACAAAAAAATATGAATACCAATATTTTCATTAATTAAGAAGCTTAACGGGATATCCAAGAGATGAGAAAATAATTACATCATATTTTTTGTGTATTTTACAGTTGATAGTTCGAAACTGACCCGTTGTCAATGCTAACAGAAAGCTAACACAAAAGGTTTTATGGGGGTTTCTATTAAAGGTTTAGTAATTGTGATTAATTCTATAATTGAACTTTAGTAATTGAGAATGTAATTGTGCAATTCATTTCCAGGGGAAAATAATAATTTTGATTGTAATTGGAAAAAAATACGTAATTGTAATTGAACATAGATAAATGAAGACGTAATTTCAAAATTGATCCCAACCCTGGTTCAGAGATTCTCATTACATTTAGTTTCCAATGGAAAAGTTTTCCTTTTTCTTTCCGTGGTGAAAAGAAAAAGCTTCTGTTTTTTTCAGACGCGTCTTTCTCCGATGAGATGAGCGACCTTGGCAGCGACCTTGACACGCCCCGAGGCGCGTCCGAGCCGGCGGTGAAGAGAGAGAGGATTGAAATAAGCCACCCTCTGCAGGAGATGTGAACACAATAAGGCACGTTTCTGGCCAAACTGGGAGTCGTGTGTGTGTGTGTGTGTGTGTGTGTGTGTGTGTGTGTGTGTGTGTGTGTACATAAGTGATCAAAGTGTAGCAACCTCAGTCCTCACGTTCACACTTCTGTCATTGGTTTCCCTCACACAGAGCCTTTAAATGGATCCTCCACGGTTTTATACTAATGTGACATTTGTAAAAACAGTGAAGGATCACTGCTCTGCTCTGTTCCTCTTCTGTTTTTTGTTCCCACTGTGAATAAATTTGTTCAGTATCTTTTCATAGGATGTATAACTGTAAGTGGTGGTGTGTGCGCGCGCGCGCGTTGGTGCGTGCTTGAGACATTTTTTTTTCTCCTCCTCCTTTCCTGATTTTCTAACTAGTCGTATCATTCTATCGTGTCATTGAGTGCCTTAGACTGCTTAACTTTAAAAACCACCACTACTACAGATGTCTATTCATCCCTCAGCTGTGCCTCTACTGCAGTACGAATGTATCGTCCTCCAACCTCAAAAAATTCAGAGCACCTTTGGTGTGTGTGTGTGTGTGAGAGAGAGAGAGGAGATGATGTGACGCTGACCCAAAGGAGCCACACTCAGTCCATCACAGTCGCTTCGTTTACCTCACTAGATTTCTACGCTGTGCACTGATTGGATGGAAGAATTTGTAGCTCCTTTATGTATATAACTGTCCCCCAATGACTCAGCATTTCAGTTCAAGTCGCCAAATAAGAAAATCAGTTGAAGCATTTTAGCCAAAAAAAGTAATCAAGTAAATTAAAACCTCTTAAAAACGTAGATTACTCTTCGTTCAAAGTCTTACATGTTATTTTAATTCTAATCCAGCAGCATAATATTAATAATCTGTGTTTAATCCAGTGTTGTATCAGAAGAAAAAGGCGTTTCTGGCTCGGTTTGTTGGGTGTTTCTTCTTCTCTGTTCCCTGCAGTGCTGCTGCTGCCCCTCACACAACAAACAGGAGAATCGTTCTATTTATATATAATAAAAAAAGACCAGTTTAGAGTTTGAGTTTTGTGTGGAAAATACTCTGCTTGGTGTACCTTCCCTCTGGGTTTTTCTTTTTGATTTTTCTGGTAACAATGAAAAGTCATTTAAAAGTTATTTAAGGCTCTGTTTTGTAACTTGTGCCTGTCGCAGTAATTTGCCTTCAAAAGTGCTTTTGGGGGAAAAGAAATTGTTTTTTGATGTGTACTTTGTAATGTTTTTTGTAATTTATTTTAGATTTTTTGGCGGAAGATTATTTTTATGGAACTAAGATCTTAAACGAGTATACTGAACCCTTATTTTTGTGTAATTTTTAAACCTGTTCTTGACAACATTTTAACAAACCCAAGGACAGATGCTGGTCTGTAATGAACTACATAGTTGAGCTGTATTTTGTACTTTGTCACAACGTGTAATAAATCGGTGTCAACAAAAAAAAAAAAGTGTTTGAGACATTTTGTATTTATCAAATGTCAACATGACAAAACCTCCACTGGGAACAAGGTCGGATTTACAAACAAGTTTTTTTTTTTTATGTACAATTATGTTTGAGAGACGGTCCTTTTTGCATCACAGTAAACACCCTAGTTTCCATGGCAACACGGCTCCTTTAGGTAAACTGATGAACTTTGACATCCTGATGTTATTCTGATCTTTTTAAATATAAAAACACACTGAACAACATTAACAGAAAACCACTGTACAAACAATAATAATAATAATAATAATAAGACACTTTGAGCCGAGTGTCTGTTCTTATTGAAAACCTCCTCTGACGATTCCATCCAAACTGCAACAGTCTCTGAATCCTCGTCCAACAATCCTTTAAAGATTCTGATCGTTCTTCAGACGAGTCACAAGCAGCAGCCAGCCATGTACTTCCCTGCACACAACACACAAGTCTTAGTTCATTTATTTATTTATTTTATTGTTTTACAGTTTCCTTTGATTTAAATTTGAAGTGAAGTTTGTCAAAGCATTTTAAGTTAGAATTCGAAGCTTTTAAATTGAGAAATTTTCAGAGGGGTAAAGAGGACTGATATATTCTACTCATGTAGAAGGACTGTTACTTGATTGAACTTGTACTCAAGCACAAGTAAGTCATACATAAAATACTTAAGTATAAGTGAAACTTAGGTCAGTTAAATAGTACTCAGTACACCCCCACGTTTGTTTTTGGTAATAAATGTTGCCACGGTTCCCTTGTGTACAGTAAATATAAAAAGGAAGAGATTAAATCTTGCACAATTGGAATCTAAATTAATTTCCACAAAGGCATCTGTATAAAATAAAAGGTTTGTTGTTTAAAGAAAATAACACCAATGAATTCAATTCAAAATAAAAAAAAAAAAATTCTCAGGCTCGAAGTATAGTTACATTTATGAACTCAAACATTATAATTTAGCAACGGCTCTTTTAAAACGTATTTAAGTACAAGTAAAATCACTGATTTGGAAATATAATAATTTTTAATCCATTACTTTCACCTCTGGAAATAATTTTAAAAAGTTATTAACCTAAAAAACAATAGTCATTTGATGGTACTTTATGGTGAATAACACGGTTACCAGTGTGATAGCACCTGTCAGTGGGCGGGGCTTATTGCTTGTTGGTGTCACAGATACAAGCAGGAGAATAAAAAGGCACGACTACACATTTGAGTCACTGATGTTTTTCTAAACTTGTAAAAGTGATGTTGAACTCTAGTGAGTCTGAGGCGTCACCTGTGGCGAAACGCTTCTTGACGAGCGACATGCGGTAGCGGCTTCCCACCAGCTCCACGTCCATGCCTGAGAGCGACGCCCCAGAGCCCACAAACTGGACTGCCAGGCTGGGTGGAGGACCGCGAGGGACCTCCAGGCACTGCCAGCTGGCACACAGGGTTCCTGAACCTAACACACGCACACGCACACACACAATAATAAACGCTGTGCAAATCAAAAACAGATCATTAGTGATATGTTCTATATGTTAACAATCATCAGTGCAGCAGATTAGAGTGATTGTGTCCACACACACTCGTAGGCAGAGAAGTCAAACACTCCTCCATGTGTAAGCCTGACAGTGAATTCAACAATGAGGCTTTAATGTGAGGCTTCAATAAAGCAAATTGACATTTGATCCACGCATGCGCAAGAATTTGCATTTAAAGGTCACAAACCAAACTCAGCACCGTATTTACATTGGTCGCTATGAGTGTGAAGTGTGAAGCCGTTTTTAGTATTGAAGTCGGTATGCCCCGCCCACATTGTTATGCACTTGTGAAACAGAAGAGGAGAAATATAATGTACATGCTTGTAATTACTGTACAGTGATAAGCATGTGATCCTGCAAAACACCTAACGCAGAGGAAATGGTCAGTAATTTATGATGGCGTGCGTTACAAGGCAGAGATGATCGGTGGGTGGTGATTCAGGGAAAACCTCTGGAATACATTATTTTTTTAAAATACATATTTTTTTGTTTAACTTTGCATGGTGATTAATGAAGTAATGTGCAGTTTATTTTGGTTTATGAGTTCAAATGGTTTGTAAGAAGGTTATAAGGAGAAAACATTAGTTAAAACATTCTTGACACTATAAATAAAGAAAGAAGAATCTGTATTTCTATGTATTCAAATTGAAAGGAGTTAAGTACATCATTTCATTTTTAATGTCGGGATTCAAATCAAATCGTTGGTTGAATGTATCTTTAAACACCCATAATAAACAAAAGTCACTTTTTTCCACTCGTCCTTTAAGAAGATTCATTTTTAACAGCTAACGTCTGCTCCTGCATTGAAGGAACAATCGGCTTATTTTGACCTCAGTTCACCCTTTTGATTTCCACAAACTTTTTTCTATTATTGAAATGGTTAATAGTTCATGTTTCTCTTATATCGGTTGTTTTTGTTACCATGACCTTTGACCTGATCCCAGAATGCAGTGCGCAGCAGAGATGCCTTTTTAAAGCCTCAGGTTTATTGTAATGAAAAGTTAGTCAACACTGGTTTGGGTACATCCTAATTACAAACCGTCTAGCATCAGGTTTATATTACGTTGCTACTTTTTATTATCAACAACTATTATTTATCAGCAACTTGTCAGTGAATCTCAATGAAGAACGTGATGCAGGCAGATGAACTTTTTAAACCCTTGTTCAATTCCTTCTGCTCTGTGAAGGTGTAACTGATGAGAACGTAACTAAAGAGCAGCGTTGGCTCTAATTAAAAGTCCAGGTGATCGTTAGGAAGGCGTCGGGTCAGTGCCAAGGTGTGACTGTCGGACTTGGCTGTGAGCAGCGTGTCCTAATGAACGCTCTGCTGTTCGCTGAGATGATAAAAGAGTGGCAGCACATCTCTGACCTTTGCTGTGGTTGGTTGGTGAGAGGTTAGCCAGTTTCCACAGCAGCCGCCGCTCCTCAGCGTTCCTGCAGAGCAACACAGAGAGACGGTGAGTACTGGGCCTCATCTCCATCATTTAAAGCCCATTCAATTATCTACCACAGGAAGCTCATTAGTATTCTGGACAGTGTTCACATATGAAAGCAGGTGTGATGATCCTGCCTGAATGCTTCCTGATCTCATGTTTTATTTCCTGTAATTTCATTAAAAAACAAATCTCCCTCCTGCAAAGTTGAAAGTAACAAAAGTATTCATATTACTGTAATTGAGTTACTTTTATGGGTACTTAAGTACGTTTTAAAAGAAGTAGGGCTGGGCAAAAAAAACGATTTAATCGATTAATCGAATTTGTAGATAAAAACAATTTTCATTTTGCAAATTGAAGTAAAATAAAAAAAAAATAAAATTTTTTATTTATTTTTTTCTTCCCACCACAGTTTTTTTTTTGCACTTTTTCGCGTTCCGATGTGATCCAGCCCCCTCTTTGTTTACATGTGTTTACCCTTTGAGTATTCTATATATGTGCCACAGGCATGTTTATTTTTTTATACGCACTATGCTGAGATGCTAAGGGAAGAGATTATTATTGTTTTTAATTGTTGTTTGTAATTGTTCTATGCATTTTAACTCTTGAGGACAATCACAGCAATAAAGTGGCACTTTTGACAATATATCTGATGTCTGCAGTCCTTATTAAGTGCCCTATTAAAATGACTGCAGCCCTAGTATTTGTTACATTTCTAGACCGATGACTTTGCAGGAAATAAATTAGGTTCCAATTCTGCAAGATCTCGTCTCTTCCTTTTTAAGTTTATACACGAGATCTATGTATGTAACGTGGCAAAATGTATTACCAAAAATAAACATTTTGAGTACTATTTAATTGAGCTACTTTATACATGTACTTTTTTAATTTTATGGATGACTTGCTTGTACTTGAGTACATTTTCAATCAAGTAACAGTACTTCTACTTGAGTAGGATACATCAGTACTCTTTACACCTCTGCCCCCCCCGTGAGTACGTCCCTGCCTTGTCCCAGCGGCTCACCAAGAGGCCGGAGGCTGACACTGCAGATCTGTGGCAGCGTGATCCAACGACAGCATGACTTGGACTGCGGTTAGCTGGGTGGAGGGTGCGGTGGCGGGGCAGCAGTGATAGTCCAGGGACACCCGGGTCACGGTGCCACTCCGCTGACACTCTGCTGACAGCAGGAGGGGAGCCCGACCCGGATCCTGAGAAGAGACCTGAACACACAAAAAGCAACGCTGACATTAGGGTAGAAACTCAGCACTGAGTGCACGGCCAGTCTGAGGCTGCGTCCGAATAGTCCCTCCTATCTCCTTTCCTATCCCCTTTTCCTTAACCCCGTGGATGATGTCACAGGTTTAAGGAAAGGTGATAAGAGACTTCCTAAAGGAGTTAGGGAAAGGCCATCACGTTTGTTTTGACAATCAGACTCACTTCCACTAGGTGACGTAATAATTTGACGTCGGTGAAGGTTTGTGACGTCTGCCGTGGGAAAAAAACTATACATTTCTGAAAATGGACTACTAAAAGCATTTATAACAGTTTCCCTTGTGCCTCTAACAGCTGATATAATCTCAAATATCACAAGGTTTGAATGTAAATCAAAGGGAAAAACGCTACGAGGAACAAAAGTGAAACGAAAAGTACGTCACATTGAGAAAGGTTGCTCACACTCACCTTCCACTCAACAATCAACATTAATGCAAAATTGTATGTATTTATGTATTTATTAAATTGTTACATTTATGCAAAATATAGGCCTACATAACATTGTATGAATACAAATGTACAGCCACACAAAGCTATTATAGGTAAACAAAAATATGTGGCTAAAATGTCTCTGATCCCCTTTTTCTTCAACGGCTCAGTTATAATTTGATTAAAAATTAAATTAAAGGCATATTATTGCTTTGGTAATGCAACGAGTCCCTTTAAATGTTGTCGCCACAAAAAATTGTGGGTCAGCATTATCTGGTCTCCTTTGGTAAAAAATCTATCAGTGTTTCCTAGGCTAAAGGAGGTTATAAAGGAAACAATGAGCCTTCTTTCCTTAGCTTTTTGAGAATTGGAACGCTCCTTGTCATGGCCACCACTTAAACACTTCCGGGGAAAAGGAATAGTGGATAGGAAAGGAGATAGGAGGGAGTATTCGAACGCACCCTGAGACTGAAAGCCTGACCTGATACTTGAGCAGTGCCACGTTGTAGTACAAAGCCTGCGGGTTAAGCTCCGCCTCCTTCTGCAAGTGGAGCTGCAATGCTTGCATGTTGAACCAGAAGTCTCTGGTGTCAGGGTCGCTCTGAGACGGATCGCTGAGGAGACACGACACAGTTTTACAAAACGATTGAACTGGCGAGGAAAGTGAATCAGGAGCACACCTGTAGAGCAGCTTCTGATTAGGCAGGAAGTGGTCGATCCGTGACATGTTGACCAGTCGGAAGCTGAGAACAGGAGCGTCGGGGTTGGCTGTGAAGATGCGAGTGATGCCCGTGGGAAAGGACATGGTCAGGTCACCCGTGATCTTCAGCAGACACCTGAGAGGGAGCAAACACACCAATCAGTCCGCTGTGCTCTCACAGTGTGACTGAATCACTCAGACCGGTTGTGTTGTCCTCCTTTGAAGTAAGCGTTGATGTACTCAGTGATGGCTGCAGCTACTGGCCACGCCTCCTGTGTGCTGACGGAGATGGGACTGGGACCTCTGGACTGGTGTGCTGTGTGGAGGAAGGGCGTGAACACACGTCAGCATCGCAAGTAAAAGAAACGCTGTCAGTGCTAAACAAGTGGTTCTCAACCTTTTTTGGTACATCAAGAATTTCTGTCGAGCCCAAAGACATTTTTTTCTGGAATAAGTTTTTCATCACGTTTGCTATACTGTAATACAAATACAGAGTAGACAGGAATAGTGGAAGTTGTGCCATCTTTTTTACTGCGTTTTAGTTGAACTAAACTAATAATTGACAAAGCAAAAGTATAGAATATAGTTGTTTAAGATTGTTGTGTTGTTTTTATTTACTCCAGTTTTAAAGTCTTTACACTGGCTCCCAGTCAGCCTCAGAATAGACTTTAAAGTTCTGCTGCTGGTGTATAAATCTGTGAATGGGTTTGGTCCAGAATACATCAGTGACATGATAGTCAGGTATGAACCCAGCAGGTCTCTCAGATCTATGGACACAGATCAGATAGTGGAGCCCAGAGCTCACAGTAAACATGGTGATGCTGCTTTTAGTTGTTATGCTGCAAAGAAGTGGAACAAACTGCCAGCAGAGCTGAAGTCAGCATCACATGTGAACATTTATAAATCAAAGTTAAAGGCACTTTTTTTCTCTACTGCATATGATTGAGAGAGAGATTTTTAGTCATGTTGTTGATGTAATGATGATTTCACTGATGATTTTAATTGATTTTAATTGATTTTACTGATGATTTTGAATGTTCTTATTGATTTTAAACAATTGAATGTTTTATCATGTAAAGCACATTGAGTTGCCTGGAGTATGAAATGCGCTATACAAATAAATTTGCCTTGCCTTGCCTTATTTAAAAAAAAGAATTATAATTTTAAATATTCAAAAATGTATTTTCATTTTTCAGACATTTCAGGCGACCCCATTTAAACTCCAGGTGACCCCCCCTGTCGTCCTGACCCTAAGGTTGAAAAACACAAAATAAAGGTGAAAAACCTCCATGTTCGATTAAAAACCATAAACATTTAAAACCCATGGCTGTAATATGAAAACGCATTATTGCCTAAAGCACCATCCTCAAAAGCGCTTTTACTTTGAAAACGGAAAGTTCCGCTCACACAATATGAAAAACAGTAAAATTTTATTTTTTGTTTTTATAAAAAAAACAAAAAGACAAAACAAGTTTTAAAGTTTTGTTCATCCTTTCTTGACCCTTAAAAAGACAAATTCCTCAAAAATCAGTCTTAATTTTTGAATTTTAAGCAGAAAATCTATTAGCTTTTTTTAATATTATTTTCAAATAACAATACGGGATCCCTTTGAATTCATTCCAAGCACCTCTCAAAATACAGAGCATTGGTTTCACGTGAACTGTTCATACATGTGAGGGCCCCGCCCCCTCCCAGTGAGGCTGACCCTGTCTCTGCTGGAGCTCCTGGTGCTGATACAGCAGTGGTGAGACGTGTCCGGCCTGGGCGGGGCTGGCTGCTCGTGCCTGGACTCCCCATTTGCCATCTCTGGGTGGAGGAGCCCACTCACTGGGGCTGGAGGAGGATGAGGACGTGAGGGAGGGGCAAGGCTCGGGCAGCGGAGACGAGCAGACAGAGCGAGACTGAGAAGACAGAGGTTAGTTTTAGTGATGATGAGGAATCTATAGGCGGGATTCAAATTCACAGATGAGGCAGCAGCTGAGCTTTTTGTCCTTTGCTCTTTTATTTTGAAACTCAAACATTAAATCTGAAGCGCTTCTGCTTTTTAAGACATCCCATAGCTGGTAATGTTTTTTTATTGTAGAAAATAAATATCTAAAGCCACATAAAGTCACATTTATTTGTTTTTTTAGGAAGATGGTAAAGAAAAAAGGATAAATGATAAAAGAGTAGAAGACATTATTATTCTTTACTCACTCGCTCAGAGCCGCTGACTTGTCCTGACGATCCTCTGGACCGAGTCGCTCTTGAAACCAGTCCTGTCCCCACGTCTGTCACGTTTGCTTTAAAGTTCTGTTTAGAGCCTTAAAAACAAAAGATCAAAGTAATCAGTGTGTCAATCTTATAATTATGTATCTTCTGATAACAAATGTCAGATTTCCAACATTCTTTTTTATATGCATGTCCATGTAAACTAAAGGTGAGGCGTTTAGATGAAAAATTATTAAAACACACAAATGTAAATAAATTAAAAATGCAAACATATGGATCTCGTTTACTGGAGCAGTGATAGAAATCAATCTAAAAATCTATCTTGGAAAGTTGCAGTCTTGCAGGTCAATGTCTTTGCATCCAGAAAGTGTTTTTTTAAATGGCATTAATGCAAAAAAAATTAAAGCAAATATTTGAAAACAAGTTGCCTTACTTTAGTTGTATAATTTCATTATCTTAACATCCTGCGACTAAAAATGCTCCTTAGAATGCATGAATCTAATAAAGCTTTTAGGTCTTTGAACACTCGTACCCTTGTGAGAACCGAGGCTGTTTAGATCCAGGCAGTCCTGATCTTTGTCTGTGGAGAAACACAGATCCTCCTGAGGTCCTGAATGCCTCGTCAGAGGGGGGGCGTTCCTGCGTGGCTCGCTCTCAGAGGATCGATGCTTCCTCCTCTGCACGCTTCCTCCTCCTCCCTTTCCACCTCTGTCGTGGGATTTGGAACCAACTCCTTCGCTGAACGGATTGTGGGTGGAGTTCCGATGCTGCACTTCCTTCTTTGACGGCAAAGAGCTTGAGTTTTTGTCCGGTGCCAGTCTGTTATTGTTGGCAGGAGCGATGGTTGTCATGTTGCCTCCGCCATCACTCAGTGGATAGATTAGTCCATCAGTTGCAGCGAGCGATGATTGATGTGTTGGGCTGCCAATCATAGTGATCGCAAAGGGGTCATCAAAGGCAATAGGAGGTGGGAGGCTGCAATCTCGTTTTCTATCTTTCACTTTACGGTTGGCGGAGGATGATGATAATGAGGCAGAGGAAGGAGTTGGTAGTGTCTTGGCTTCAGGAAGACTGAAGGGGAAGGGCTCACTCGGCACTTCTGCCGCCCGGCTCTCCTTGGTGGGGCGTGACGGAGGGCGTGTCCAGGCGTCAGACATGTTCAATGTCTCCTGGGCTAATGTCCTTTCAAAGGCAGCGAGGAAGGGGTCCTCAGAAGGGAAGTGTTTGCAGTTCCACACAGACGACTCCGCCTCAGGCAGCGAGAGCGACTGGGAAAAGGCAGGGAAGCAAATCGTTGAAGGGCCTTTATCTTGGACACGAGAGGGACGTGAAGCAGTGACAGACCAGACATTGGCAGGGTCACTCTTTGAATGAGAACTACGTCCAGAGGAAATTTCAGGAAAAGCAGAGAAGAAGGGGTCAGCATGCCGACCTTTGGTCGGCAGAGACTCTTTACTCTGAAAAACTGGGGGCCACGCCGCCCAGCCCGTTGGCTCAGGGGATGGCCCAAGGGTTTGATTGGATGGCGAGTCTAGGCCAGAGTCTTCAACATTCTCTGGCGAGGAAGAGTCTGACGAGAAGGCAGCATCTAATAGTACAAAAAACTGGAAATCAGCAAAGCAGGAACTAAACTAAAAGAACAAAAGACAAAGAAATTATTCAGCTAATCAAAACATTTGAAAGTTTCCGTGAAAAATAATCAATTAATTCAAATTTGTTTAAACAGAAACCAAAATTAGAAATGATTACGTGAACCACCCATGTCACAGAAACGGCTTTAAATAAACATTTTTAACCTCTTAGATTCAGACGCACCAAAAGGACTCTGCTCTTTACGAGCCTCATGGCTCTCAAAACCTTTAGACTTGAAGGCTGTTTCCAGTGGCGGTCCAAATAGACTGTCTGAGCCCGACGCCGTCAAACACAACCTGACCAAGAGCAAGAGGAAACAAGTGCTTAGGGAGACAGAAATCAGGAAATAAGGACATCCAGAATGGCAGAGTGAGCTTTATAGTATAAGGAGTTCACCAGGGATCTATCCTGGGACCTCAACCTTTCAGCATCTCCATGCTTCCTCTGGCTCCAAGTACAAAAAGCAACAAAATAAGTAACTACACATGAGATTAACATTTTCAATGTTTGTAGGCAGATCATAGCTCTACACACTTTCTTGACCAAATTAATATGATGAGCCACAGTCTTTCCTAATTAAACCTTTAAAAACATTATCACTGTTCTGTTTTTAGGGCTGTAGCTATTTCAGTTGAAGGTGAGGGTGGAGCCATCCTACCTGCTGTGATCAGGACTGGACGTAGACCTGCGCATGCTCTCCTGCTCTTCATCTGCAAACAGATGACAAATAAGTAGATCTGACAACTCGCTGACGTCCCATGAGGTCGTTTCTTCAGAGGGTTAATTAAAAAATTATAGGAGATCTATTTATCTCAAAAGGAGCGTCCAAGACAACACAATGATGATGTGACACCTGAAAACAGCTGAATGCCCATGAATGACATAAATCTGCTGACCTCTAATAGTTGTGATACAACCTTTTTCACTAATCAGCAAAAAAAACAAAAAATTAAAGAAAGGGTTTAAAAAAATTATACAAAAAGCAACATTGTGACCAAAACAAGTTTCTTTGTTGACCCGTTTCTTTGAATATGCAAACCAAGTTTACAACAAACCGACAATATTAGTACAGACGTCTTCCTCAAAACTTCAAATAAATTCAACTGGAAACAAAAACCCCCATAAAATCTGGATTTATGACTAACTGAAAGCCAAATACTGTGTATGAAGCGTGGTGCATTTTAAAATACTTAACCTTTGCAGATCATTTTAAATATTGATGAACGACTCATCGATCTGCTAACTGTTTGAGCTGATGAACTAACGGATGGATGGATGAACACTCACCCCTGTGGGAGGCAGCTTCAACGTCTTCTGATCGGCTTCCTGCAGTACTCGAGTTCCCTGCAGAGAATTAAAATGTCAGCGCTTCGTGTGTTTAGTCAAAGATGCTGATCAGAAAATAAGGTTGGTTGTGCTTTGTGTTAGCAGAAGAAAAGAGGCTGCACATTTAAAACATCCAAAGAATAATTAACTCGACTCACTGGAAAAATGTCTCTTCCCTGACATCTGAAAAGAAAAAAAAAAAAAAAAAAAAAAATCAAGAGAGAAACAAATAAACACTCAGTGCCCAAAATAAGTAAATGTCAATCATAATTTCATGATTTACTGATTAAAAATAAACCAAAACATAAAAGGTTAACACACCAACATTAGCTTTATATATATATATATATATATTCATTGCTAACTTGAACTTTAAATGTCCACCTCACATTGTAAAGTAGCAACTTTTTCACATTTTGTTGAAATAAAATGTCTCTGGCAGGAGGAGAGCATTTGTGGGATTGTCTAAAAATGATTAATTAAATATATACATTAAAATATATCAGGGAATAAACCAATGCTTCATCGATGATACTTTGTACTTTTGTCTAATGTTGGACTTTGTAGAATGATTTATATAGTTAAGGGTCAAATCCTCATTGATATTGATATAAATGTACTTTTCTGAAACATTGAAACTGACCTGCTGTCGCCCTCCTCTATTGAGCGGCAGGGTGAGTGCCCCCACCGTGGCTTTCAGCTCCTTCTCTGTAGCGACTGAGGCTGTGCGATTGCTGCTGCTGGCAACTGGACGGATCTGAATGTGAAACTTTTTGGGCTCCTCATCATCAAAGTCTGAGTCACTTGAGTAGAAGCTGTTTTCCTTCACCATCGAGCAGCGTGGAAATGAAGACGGTCAAGGAGAACATGGTCCAGGTGACAGCACTGAGCATTCCATAAAAAAAACTAACTCGAGACAAAACCGTTCTTAAACACTTAAAGAGCTCCCTGATAATCTATTATTTTAAATAATGTTCTTTCATATACAGTTACTGTATCAGTCATAGTGACTGATCTTTGTTTGTTTGTAAAGGGTAAGAGTATTGTGTCTGCTGATCCAGATTGAAAGGATATCATTGTGAGTGCTGTCGGCTCGGATGATGAAACCCTCATTGTCCACCTCCAGTGGGGAGTTCTGTCCATTTATACAAGGCAACATGCATGAGTGTCACTGTGTTAGTGTGCTTGTGTTAGTCAGCATCTCTGTCTGCAGAATCTTTGACTTGAGTGACAGAATGAATGATAAATGAGAGTTTAACACCTTTTGCACTCAGTACAATACCAGCTACAGCCTCTTATGTCCAAACCGTCCGTACTTAACACAATCCTGATGGTAATGATTGCCAAGATTCACTCAAGTTTTGTGACAAAACTGCTACAAACACCTAAACCGAATTGTGTCACTCCAATTTTGGCCGTGTTCAGGTGTTTCCGTAACATTTTTCAATTCATGAAAAAGGGGCCCACTAGCATCAGTGGGGGATGAAAACAACTATTTAGATGAAATACTGTTAGCGTTTAACAAACAGTCAGTATTTCTTCCAAAGTGCAGGAAAATGTACTAAAAAACAAATGTTAAGATTGTTTTTGACTCAATCCCAAGCAATTGCTTTGTCGACAAATGGTTATGTGATTTGAACTTTGTAGAAGTTGTGCGCATTGCATTGTGGGAGTGGGAACTCCGTAGTAGAATACCCAAAGCGGGAATGTTTCATAAGAGCTTTGGCAAGGAAAAAAAGTGAGGGGCATCATCCAATCGACCCTTGTACTTTTGAAAAACATGCCTTGGTTTGTTTTTTTTCCTGTGATATTTTTTCACTCTGCAAGACATTACATTTTGCTCGTATTCGGGTGTTTACCATGGCAAGCCACAAATTAAACTTTTGCCATAATTTTAGCACAAATTGAAATTTGTGGAAACACACTTTGGCTATGTATTTGGGGGCACACTGGCATCAGTACTGGATTAGAACAGTTTTAAATAAAATATTGTAGTTTAAAAAATGTTAGGGATCGTTGCAAAGTAATTTTAAGCAAAAAACTCAAACAACGTTTTACTTTGGATTCAACTTGCTTTGAAGTAACCTCTGCTAACATTACTGGGGCCAGTGAAAAAGCGGTCACCCTGTGATCTGCTGGTTTTGCTCTGATTCCCTTCGCACACAAACACGTCACTCTCTGATTTCACCTACACACGGGAAGGCCCTCAGTCACACTGTTATTATTACACCAAATAGCACTTCCCCTTATGCTCCCAGTGATTGCAAAAACATCTTCCCAGAAGTACAGGAATAAACAGGAGGAAACCTGACACCATCAGTCACGTCATTATCACACACTTAAGATACTCGCTCTACAAACACTAACACGTGCTCATTACACTCTTTGCAAACACACGGGGAGGCACTTCATCCCAGACTGTCTACACAAAAGATCTGTTTTTGAGTGAAAGTCCAGTACATCAGACACTCACCAGCACCTCTGGCACAGCTGAATCCCTGCAGATACAAACGCACACAGGAATTTCTGTTATTACTTACACCAAAAACAGGAGAAAGCATAAATTCCGAACTTTGTTGTGCATTTTATGCATGTGCGCTCACGTAGAGTCCGGTTCCTTGTCCCGTTTTCCGAGGCCGGGAATCCTAAAAGCTTTAGTCCGAATCTTCTTCCCACCTTCAGGAGCCAAAGCGGTCATGTAATCCTCAAAACTAGCCAGAGCTGCAGAGTTCCCCACAAAGAGGAAACACCAAAGGCAGCGTTGGTGCAAACAGGAGTAGCTTCACACCATTCACTCTACAGTTCACATGTTGAGATGGACGATGATACCTGGCTTGTCTTTGCCCGTCCCCTTCTGCTCCGCAAACTTCTGAATCAGATTATCGATTCCAATGTTTTCCACGTTCTGCTTAAATTCTTCATGAACCTGCAGCAGGAATAAAATTTCATCACAAAGTAACACTTGTATGACTATATGTTTGTTCAAATTAGGGCTGGGAGATATATCAAAATTCAAAATATATTGAGTTTTCTATTTCGGAGATAAATTTGGAGAAAATTACAATATCGCCTATATATATATATATATATATATATATATATATATATATTATAGCTTATTTTGAATTGAAATACTTGTTTTAGGAGTGGATAACCTAGCAACTTCTAAGAAAAACATGAAAAGCAAATGATCGCTGAGTGCTTCTTAACCTAGACCTTCCCCTAAACAAGCCACACTACAGAACTCACTCACACGTGCTGTCCCTTATAGGAGAAAATTCCAAAAAACACATTTTGTTCATGTTTAATAAATTCAGATTTAATGTGAGAGGGAATCCAAGTTCAATTCCAGAGTTTCTATTTACATATTATTTTATCAGAAAAAGTCTCACATCAGCTTCAACGTACCTGTCCGACCTGGACATGCGTGTCCTCAATAGAGTGGGAGTAACCTTTAATCAACTGTTTCATCTGACGCAGGTGAGCCTCCTCGATCTCCTGAAACCTCTGCACACATGCAGGGAAAAAAGTTTTGTCATTACAACTTTTTTGAGGATGCATCTTTTTTAAGGTTAAACTTTATGCTAATATTACGGGATAGCGTCACAATTCAGCAGAGTTGGATTCGATGTGGCTGCTAAATGCATATTTGTACCAGGGCTTTAGCTTGAGTGAGAGAGAGTCAGCTTTGAGTCCATTAAGCAACAACAAAGTGTAAAGTATTGATGTGTAAATAATTAAATTAACGATAGTTTAACTGTGTGGTACAGAACAGGCACTGTCATATGTTTTAATCCAAGGGTTGAATTACAGGGATGTGTGAGTGTGTGTGTGTGTCTTTGATCTGATGTATTGTTCTATTAGGCCCAACCCCCTCATAATTATGACCAGACCCCCATCCTCCACGATGAGAGGATAATTGGTCTCAAAGATTAGTGGCGCCGTCATCTTGAAAATAAAATCCTGAAGCACTTATTAGGGTTTGTTGGGGATCTCCATGGAAACAGCAGCAGTAACCATGGAAGTGTGGGGGAGGTGATTAAAGGTAATGAGTGGCGCACATGATGTGTGAGCAGGTGGGTGTGTGTGTTTAGGAGTTAGGGGTCCAAGGTCTCCCCTCTTTGGGGATCGAATGATGCAGGGCAAAATATTAAAACATGAGCTGAAGCTCTGATATGGTGGGAGAGAGGGTGAGTCAGAGAGATTAGTAGTTCTATAGATGGAGCCAGAGATGTATGAGAGCATCATGTCGAAGGGAGGTGGGCAGATAAAGAGAGACCCTCAGACCAGCAGGAGACGAAGCTGACCTGGGCCGACTCGCTCATCCTCTGCTCAAACTCTCCTCCCACGCGGTTGTACTTCTCGATGCACAACGCAAGCGACTCGGCTGCTTTCTTAGACTTCAGCTCCGCCTAGTGAGAGGAAAAGGAAACAGTGTTTCTAAGACTACTGCTCTTTCACAAACATGTAATAAAGTCACTGATGGCTCAGAAACAAAAATTAACTGAATACTTTAAAAAAGACTACAAATTCTGAACATTAATAATATAAATGTTTCTCAAGTATGCATGTTAATGTGTTCTCAATTATACAAAAATAAAATTCCAGAGCACTTTAGAAATATCTTTAAAATAAATTCACAGATTTATTCTTATTCAACTCGTCAAGCTCTCGATTTTCATTCTCCTAAATGTCTATCAAGCAGAAACCAACTGCCATTAAAATATAGGGGAACTAAATTATGGAAGAATTATTTACACCAATACACCTTGCAAAAAATGATACTTTAAAATGTTACAAAAGATGTATTTGGTTGCACGTAACTGGCTTGATGATATTTTTATCTTATTGTGTGTTCAGTAATTTTAATCATTTATCTTAGGTTATCATTCATCATTTTATATATATATACATATATATATATATATATATATATATATTTTAGGTTCTGTTGTTTTTGTCTGTTCTTCAGCCAGTACTGTTTAGGTAAAGGCTTGAGCTTTCTCCCTTTTCCTCCACTGTTATTCCATCTGTTTTGTAATAATGTGTATTATCCTGTAATTGTGCAAAAATAAATAATAAATGAATGTCAAGCACACAACCTAAAAAATAAAACATCATAGAATCCACAGTCCAGTCTCTCAGCTCAGCTCTTTTGCAGCATTTAGTAACGTAAACATTAAACTGTGAAAAATGTGAATTTTTTTTTGGCTTTAATAGAATTTTATGTGATAGAGTAATCACAGTTTTAATGTTTCATTCTTTGTTGTGTGTTAAAGCTTAACATATGAAAACAGTATAAATGACACAGTTCTAAATTACTTTATCATAAACAATTTCAATAAAATGGCTACTGATGTCATTCTAATAAAATGGTTTATTAGTACAATAATCCAATGACAAATGAGAACAAAAAGTTTCCCAACCTCAGGAACTTTTTTAGTGTGACTGTGGGAAGGATAGGGATTTACTGTATATGATTGGGAAAAATTATGTGTCAATGGATGAATCCTACAATGCCTCCTAGTTGAAAGATTAATTTTTATCTTCTCTACTAACAGACATGCATTTATTTTAGCTTAACAATGACTAGACTAAAAATATCTTCTCATGAGCTCATCCTTAATAAAAGAAAGACTAAAAGTTTGGTTCAACCTTCTCGAGTTCTTTCTGTGGTACACCCTCCTTCCTGAGCCGGTCCAGTTCCAAACACTTGGCATGGTACCCCTCCTTTGACTTCTGAAGGTGACTGTTTTGGACCTGCAGGACCTGCACGGCTTCCACGGTGCCCACCATGTCTTCCTTTGTCTAAAAGACATACTTTAGAATGTTTATACAGATAATCACTTAATACACTCGCCATGAAGAAGAGCAGAGTGATTGGATTGCCAGTGAAGTAAATTAGATTCCATGGCACAGATATGTTACAGGCCAAACATACAAACCTCTTTATAGTAATAGCTCTCAACTGGTCAGAATTCAGGAGCAAAAATCACACCTCAATAACAAAGCCCTGACCAAAATTGTTCCTTATCATAGGTCGTTTTCCATTAAATCTAAGATGAAATTGATTGTGATAGAAGAGCAGCTTAAATAAGGGCATGAGAAGCAGGAGGAGCTGGTAGAGAAAAATTCAATAGCAAAAAAAACACCTAAACTTAACGACTAAACTGTTTAAAAAAGCTGATTTTATTGTAAACATTCACTGAAGTTAAAACAAAAAATAACCTGTGTAGCTTCCATTACATCAGATAAATGCTAAGAAACATTGTGATTGCAAGACAGGTAATTGGGCATTATTGACATCGACTGAGCAGAGGAAACCCTCCACTCCACGTATAATGTTTCCTCTTTCAAAATAAAGAAATATTCATTTCTCATTTTTTTCCCCAGCAAGTTCCTGTGAGAAAAAAAAGCGTTAGGAAAAATAGCTAAATAACAATGACGCACTATTAGCCTGACTCTACAGTATCTCAATAACAAACAGTAGGTCAGTGACCACAAAGCTCTGACACACACCTTGCGGTGAGTCTTGCACTGCTCGTCCCCGTATTTGTTAATGTCCCGGATGAGGTCGTTCATCTTCTTCATCAGCTCCAGGTGGCAGAGGGCCAGTTTGTCCGAGGACACCCTGAACACATCCCACATGGGAGCAAAAGTCCTGCAAAAAACACCATTAACACATAAAAATAAAGAAACACTCCAAAACATCTTATGGTGTGACCAAATTTTTTTTAAATATAATAGCGTTAAAAGTTGATAGCTTAAGGAAAACATCATTTTTGTTCAACTGTAAGCAAACCTCACCACGGTTCACTTAAATGAACTAATCTCTGCATTACGGCACGGCTGAGAACATACCCTTCAGATACACATTTTCACACTGAATGTATGCAGCGATGATGATTTATGAATTACATCATATGTTGTAATTAGCTGAGAAGCTACTATGGTACTGAATCCTAAATACAGACATTTGGTGATGCAGATGGCACATCTATATCTCATACGAGGCCATATGATCGAAGCATCTATAATTACACAGATTATACACATACAAATTTTAGCTGCACATGTTCACATGGTGACACTCACCCTTGTGGACTTCCACTGCTTGCAATTTTAGACAGTTTGCTCATTGACTTGGAGTAAGTCTCCTCAATGGCAGCCCTTTGGAGAAGAACACAAAAACAAAATCATGGAGACCTTAGAACAGAGGTGTCAAACTCATTTTAGTTCAGGGGCCAAATATGGTGCAGTTTGATCTCAAGTGGGCCACAGATTGTATGTGGGAAAACAAGTCATTTCAACATTATTGTACCCCAGTCTACACTCCTAAGTGTACATAAAATGCTAAATATATAAGAAACTGACAATATCCAAGAAATAAGTGACATATCAGTACCAACAGGATCTTTATTTTAGATTTCCTAGATTTTGTAGGGAAATATTAATATATTTAGGGAAATATTGTGTCATATTTTCAGGAAAATTGAAGGTTATGTAAAACATTTAACATTTAATTTAACATTAAAAATGACTGCAATCATGCGATATAAGCACCAGGAGTGTTGAGTTTCTTTTTCACAATGATTCATGTTTTCTCTATCATTTTTACTTTCTCCTGTGGGTCGAATTGGATGCGCCAAAGGGCCGGGCCATGAGTTTGACAGGTGTTCCTTAGAAGCTTACGCCCTCTGAATGTGTACGGACACGGAAATGGACACATTTCTCATTTTGTCACTAAAAAGTGAGATTCCATAATAATATGGCACGAAAGATTAAGTACTGCAAATTCAACGTAAAGTAAATTACTTGCAAATGCCTTGAAACCCCATTGGCTCCGCTCATAACTACAAATGGTATTTCCGCTAGGTATCATTTCTTAACCCCCAAAAAAAACTTCTTTCACAGCCATCTGTGAACCTTGAAGAAAAGATCAAATGCAGCATTGATCCAAAGATTCAGAGGGTAAAAATTGGATGCAAATAGAGAGTCAAAAACAAACAGGCTTTTGTTATTTAGTTTGGGTAGAAAAACTTACAACAGGTCAAGTTGTACATGTAGTTTGACAGGAGGGGATCGAAAAAAGTTGGTCTGATTTAGATTGATTATTATATCAAATAACCTTCGGTGGCTCCAGAATGTGGTAATTTCACACCACAGTAACCCAAAATTACAGCAAATGTCAGTGAAAAATAAAAGTATTTAAAGTGCAACTCGATGTTCGACAGAAAGCAGTAAAATTTCAACCAGAACCCTTTTTTCTACCAGCGAGAAACAATTGTAGGCAAAAGGATCAAAATCAACTATAGTTTCAGCATTTAAATATAGTGGCAGTCTGTAAAATATCTGTTTTCATAAATATTCTGCAGGAAAATATTGCCTTTTACTAATTAAGTAAGTTGGATGATGGCGTGTGACACACAGATTTACTTGCACCAATAAAAATTCAACTGCATTTGATAGTAACTGGATGGGTTGATCACTTTCATTTACTGTTATAGCAACCGAATAAAACACCCTCAATAAAACAGGTGTGATGGCTGCTTAGAAAAGACAAGCTAACAGATATTTATTATTCATTCAAGCGTCATCCATCGTGACACTCGTTTAAAAAACATTAATTACCGGTAGTGCAGTTTGTCTTCCTTAAACTGAGCTCCATGGTGAGTGAAGAATGTGAATGTAAAACTGTTAACTCGCACTAGTTAGAGAGATTTAAATCCATCAGCACCATTGGCTGTTGGTTCGTTATTTCCTACAAAGCCTCCGATTAAATTCCTGACTCCTGATTTTTTTTTTTGTCTGCCGCTGTCAGGCTGATAAGTCAATTTCCCCCCATCAGGAATGTGCACTGGATCAGTGACAGTTAAATCACTGCTCGGACAGAAGGCTCTGTGTGCATTGGAGAAAGAACACAAACTCCTGTGGGAAACTAATCTCTTCCACCAAATGCTTTTCAGAAACTAGTATAACAAACTAACCTGGTTAGAGGACACTGAATAAAACAAACTGCTGCGCACCAAATCTCAAATGTGCATTTTGTGAAAATAACAAAACTGTTTGGATACCATAAAGTGGAACGTAAATTAGATCTTAATGTTTTGCAATATTTTTCAAGTAGTTCAATATTCATGTAAACCATTGGCTTAACAGAGGCAAAGCTCTGAGCACTGGGTTTATCAGGTTTCATCTCCTTTTCTTTGTTCTCTTACTTTTCATGATGTCTATATTCTTTGTTCTGTGTAAAATGTACTTCTTCTAAATATTGCAGTATAATCCTGGCCAGGGACAATAGCTGTACGACACATTTTCCTCTTTAATGAGGCAATGATGTTTGTATTGTCCCTGATAAATAAATTAATAAAATGTAAAAAAAAAATGAAATAAAAAAAAAATACAATATCAAATGTCCATTTTGCAGGTCGTTACAATTCTTTTCACCAGATATTGATCTAAACACCTTTCAGTCTAACATGTCACTTAGAATGAATAGTAGGGTAAGGGTTAAATAACACCCAAAATGTAACAACTGGTCAATAATGTGACAAGATGCTGAGCCCAAAATGTAAAAAAGTTTTGCCAAAAATGTAATACATTGTTACATTATGGGGCAGGCAAATTTTATATTAGGGAAAAAACATTTTGCCGGCCCCATAATGTAATAACGACACCATTAGGGCAAAAAAAAAATTTTTTGGCTTTGTTACATTAATACCCAATAATTGCATTTAATGTTTTATTACTTAAAAAAAAAAAACATACTTCTCGGGCCTTGTCACATTTCGGGCCGTTGTTGCATATCGGGCACTAACAATATCCACTAAGCTACTGAAAATAAAGTACATCCATTTGTTCATTCCTTCAACAAGAATGTTTAAATCAGTGATTTGAGATTTTTCAGTGATAGTATAGAGACTCCATATCAGAGTAAGACGTGAGCCTTCTGCTGCACGTCTGTAATTAAAATGAGTCAGGCCTTTATTAGCAGCATCAGACTGTTGGACATCTAATGCTTCTGTAAGGCTATCATCCTAATTCACCCTCATGTTGTCTCCACTGTGTGTTTCAGTAGGTACAAAAGAAGCAGAAACCAAGAGTAAGAACAATCTTTTATCATTGTGTGATTAAGTTCATAATGTGTGGTTTAGCTGTTTTTTTTTGCACCAAATTAAATCTACATGAATAATCTGCTTTCCTGTAGTACTACATCCCCTTTTCACATTACAGAAGCGACGACATCTCTCTCCTCTCCTTCACCGCGTCTCTGATGGTTATGGTTTGACTGTGTTCACCTTAGATTCAGAACAATATGGATCAGAATGAGCATTTTCTATAGTGCTGACAGCAGTTTATCCCTTTCTGGGTTTACGCTCAGATGTATTGATAAATATTGTGCATATGCCACAGAGGCTACATATTTTCAATATTTACACCTCTCACCATTGGACCCAAGTTCAAGTCTGATTTACAGCAGGAAAGAAATGCCATTTAAATACCTTACAAAGTGATTGAAACTTTTAGTGGGGAAAGCAATTCAATAAATTGTGCCGTAGCTTAGCTCTACATGTAAAAAACAACAACTGAAGTGAAGAAAAACTGCTCTGATTCCCCTTTTAATAGCTTTAATTCAGGCAAACACAAACACACATCACGCACTAATACTTCCAGAAAAGCTGGAATTCTTTCCACATGAACTTAGTTGGGAGTGGTTTTGTTATAAATATTTAGTGGCTGACTAAGCTAAAAAAAAATCCCTCTGACTGCCAATCTTTAACTTACAGTGGGGCTGTCATCTAAAGACAGATATGGATTCATTCAAAAGTAGCATGTTGGTGCGGATCCAAGGCAGAGGTAGACGACGGGCAATCGTTCAAGCAGTGTTTACTTTCTCCATTTTTCTGACAGAACACTGAAACATCAACATCACCTGGTTTTATGCGGAGAGAGATAATTCAAAGTTGTTGGTTTGTAGTATTTTAGCCCCCTTGGCAACTAGATACACAGACTCAACCAAGAATGCTGAAATTTCTCCTCCCATGCTACATCACTCACCTCCCACCCATATTCACAAATACACATGATTCTTACCTCTCTCTGACAAACTCGGCGAGCTCCTTGGTTGCCAGCTGGCCGTGCTTCATGTTGTGGTAGAGCACGTCAAAGCCAGCGTTCTTATCCCCCTGCAGAAAACGCAAATAAGATGGACACGAAAACCTTGTGTTAGCAGCAAACGGACACACAGCACAGCTTCTTTGGTAAAAACAGGGGAGGGCCCCGGGGGCCTCAAATTAAAGTAACTGTATATTTAGTGTATATTCAAATAATATCTACAACAGGAAAATACAACAGTTTCCAAGAAAGGCTGCAAGAAAGAGACCGAAAATTATATGTATGTATATGAACATCTTTAGCTTTAGCAACATGATATGAAAGACAAACACACAAATGTTTTCTATTATAACAGAAATTATATCATGACAAATATAAAGTAAAGCTGTATATACACCAGTGTATCTACCTAATTTAATCTCTATATACTGGATACCTTAGGTTTGTCAGTTTCTACATTGATCTATGTGTACTGTGCCTGTAATTATTTATTACTCCATGGGAAAACTAGTAACCCGTCCGGGGTGTGTCCTTTAGTCAACTATAAAAAGTAGATGGAAATGTGGATTGGAAAAATAAATATTAGAGTTTTTCAATGACAGGCAAATCCATCACTGAATATCTTGCAAAAATAATAAAACAAAACACATCAAATGTTCTAAAATATTACAAATGGAGTGGTTCTCAAACTGTGGGGTGCACAACATGACGGGTGAGACGGTGAGAATGGCACACTCTCCAAATATCCTTCATTATTCATTTCCATTACTTGATTATTAGTGTTCCAAAATATGTGATTGCATGTTTTTATGTTATTTTTATGTGTTTTGAAGAAGAGTAGGTAATTGTTATTATTATTTATTTTTTTCCCCCCTTTCTCAATAAAGGTTGCGTTTTTGACCCATTTTGTAGAAACTTTGTTGGGATGGTGTGGGAGCTGAAAATTGTTCATTCTTCAAAGGAGGGTGCAACAGTAAACGTTTGAGAACGACTGATCTAAACCCAAAAAGTGTGAGTAAGCCAAGTTATTTGACAGCAGTGAATATATTGTTTCCAACAGTACTTGCTAGTATTCCTCTTTATTTTCTTAAATTATTTATTTTTTTAAAAACACATTTGAGTTACAATTGGATTTGGTAGATTTGCACTAGACAGCTGTTGACCATACTTTCTCCATGAAACCTCTAAAGCCAACATAACTCTGTATTCTTCTTAGAGAACCACAGATGCTAGTTGTTCAGGGACTGTTCCACTTTATTTTGGCAGAGTATATTTAACAAAGATCATAGTACTCAATGCATGTCGTAATCAGAGTAACCTCCACCTCCCTGAGCTAACGACTCGTCCAAGTATGCCACGTTTGTCAGCAGAGTCAGATCTGCGGACAACTGCCTGACCGGACTAAAAATACCAAACAGGCGAGAACAGGGCAGCTTCCAGGTACCAGGGGGAATGGCTGGAATGCTCAGGAACCACACAGCATATACGTAGACCACACATACAGCAGATGGAATAAAATGCAAACACAAAGACACCAAATACAACCCATCAGACACAGCAGAGTAAAGAGGGTCTGGAGAAACAAGCTGACAAGACATGAGAAGCAACAGAAAAAAACAAATCAGCCTGAAAATAAGATATATTCTTTAAAATAACACAGAACAATCAATGATATACAAACACCCACATTGATCAAAATGATTCTCAAAGGGTAGAAACAAATAATTTTGGGAATTTACATTTCTTTTCATTCTTGTGTTGCTTTAAAAACATCAAAACTCTAAGAAAACAAAAAAAAACCTGTACAATTATTGACAAATCAGCCTGTTTTTGACAGTAAGTGTAGCACAAATGTCACATGCAAAGTGCATGAGTATGTATTAGTCAATGCTGTTTTCACGTTATTAATGTCATTCATGCTTTCAATAATAGCTCTACCATGTAAACTGTTGCTAATAATGAATCTTTGAAACTCCTGTGTAACATAATGATGATGTGGTCTTCTGCATGGCGTAAAGAGGTTTTGACTCCCACCTTGCAGCTAACAGATGTCTCTTGAAACTCTACCCCAGCCACAGAAAGATGAGTAGCCGGCTAGGACTCCTAAACACACCTCACTGCGAGGCTGCACCTAGTCATGTGCAAACACAACTGACCCACAAACGCTGGACTCTCTTTGTGCTGAAGAATTCTGCAAATTTGGTTTGAGAGCAATAAACAATAGTAGGACTTCACCTAAATAGCATATTCTTACCATTTTTGTAATGCATTAGGCTGCACCACATATACAGTATACAAGTTGTTGCTTAAAAGTTGTTTGATTATGAACTTATATACATAACTTTAAGAATAATAGCAGAACATTATTATCTGTTGTTGGTCCGAGAAAATGCCTACTGAAAATGGTTCCACAACCTCTTTAATACCCTGACTTGTTTCCTCCACAATAAATTAAGTGATGTTTTATTATTGCAATATCTTTCACGATATATCATTCCACATTTAGTATCAAGTGATTATATTTCTTGAGGTGAAGCAGAGGTGTTGCACATAGAAAACACATAGGGTTCAGTCTAAAACTTACTGCAGGGATAACATCCCAGAAATGTGAAAGCTTGGAAAAAGTCAAGATCCTAAAGTGTGAGCCTCAAAAAAAAGTGATGTTCAGTAGTCTTTGCTCCCATTATGGGCTAATCTAACCTATACAGGTGTAAAGATAGACGGACAGACGGATGGATGGATTGAATTTAGGATCAAATCAGTCTGAAGAGTTTATTTGAGTTAAAAGTTGTACAATACACCGACCAGATGAGAGTTGGGACTTGCAGTGTAATCTGATCTCACATTAACGCAGTTTCAAACTTGCTGACCATTTCTTTAGAAGAAAGAACTTTTTAAATGGAAATCCTAGTTCACTTTTTTTTTTTTGCAAACCCCCTCTCCCTTTTCATCAATTAAGTTGACCGTTTTGGTCACGCATGGCGGAGTCCATTACCATGACAATGAGCAGAATGATGGGAGAGGAAACCAAAGGAGCAGGAGGGGCGGGACGTTTATGGGGAGGTGTAAAATCTGCATGTAGACAACTTTCTCATGAAGACTCATCTGAAGCGCTCCATGCAGTGAAGGGATTATTGAAAGTTGGGGGATGGTGCAGCAGAGGACAAGGACAAGATCTCACATTTAATCCTAGTGTCTTGAGTCGTCTCACTTTCTGATGGTTTTTTAACAGCTGCGTTTAGCCTCGCTCGTGGGTTTTAAAACATTGAAAATGTAAAGAAACTTCCTTATTGCTACTTTGTAATCTTCTCTTGTCAGGATTACACACCGGCGATGTTTCTTCTACATTAAACACCAAAGATAACCATGTGTTTTGGTTTTGAAATGAGACACATTTGATGACAGTCAACTCCAGGTACATTTAAAATCATTTAGTTACTGAAGTTAAGGTTATAACATATTTATGATGAAATAGGAAAACAGCAGCTGAGGCTGTCTGTTGATATCTAGTAAGGCTAAAAGTAGGAGTCGTTCTTGTGTAGGCAACAAACAATTGTATCACCGTAGGAAAAAACTGTCCCTTGAATCAAATCAAGTTAATTTGCATCCTTACCCTGTGGTTCATATGAAACTAATTACTGATTATTAGTCCAGAGACGTGGGCTGACCTTAGCTCTTTGCAGAGGTCTTCACTGATGATTCATAACAACAAATAAAAGCCCTTTTTGTTGCTTTAATGGTTTCAGTAATTCTGTCATTTACAAAAGGACAGAAGGGGCCAAGGGACCACGAGGAACTGACTGGGAGTCACTTATACATGGACATTACCATATCTAAGGAAGGGAATATTGAAATCTAGGTGAGTTGTTGGTTTTGTAAATTGCTGTGCATTTAAAAAAACAAAAAACAACAGCTTAGTAATGTATCTGCTCAAACTCTATGATCCAATGCCAGCTTGCAATTCATTAACATTATTGCTGTGATAGTGTAAACCTAAAGGAACATTAACTATATAGAACGTGGTCTGTATTAATATGGTTTAAACTTTTAACCAATTGAAAAAAGAATCTTAACCAACAGTTACTTGATTTACTGTTCCTAACAGCATAAGCGTTTGTCTATTATCGACTTAGATTCTCTAATACAAAATGCTAAAAGCTAAGTATTCAAACAGCCATATATGAGGTCATATGAGGTGAGGGTAATGAATGTACAGCAACAGAGATTTTCTGTTGTTTCCCCAGCATACAATACAAAAGAAAACATAGAAATAACAAAATGTCCACATCAGACACTACATCACAAAGCCAGCACTTCAGCTCACTGCCCGCTCTCTCTCTCTGCTGCTGCGAGTTTTGCTGACTCGCATGAAAAGTTCCTGCTGACAAGGTGAGCCGGGTATAATTAAAAGCTCCACCACAAAAAGGTGTCAATAACATCAGGAGCAGGTCTACAGCCATGGGTCTAAAGTTGGATGGAGGAAACCAAAATAATCCATAAATGCAAAAACACACAACAGCTTTTTACCTGCAGCCTTTACTGAACCGAAGACAACAGTCGGATATAACTTTGTGACCAAGAACAAAAGCAATTAATTACAGCGGCACCTCGATATAGTATTGTATATACCTATTACCTGTATATAATGAAGGAGGGGGAAAAACAACACAAGTTGTGGAATGAGAGTGACACCAGAAATTTAGGATGGTGGCGTAGTTTGTCATGAAGTTGTAATCATCTTTGTGTTGAATCATTGAATAATGCATGAACTATTTACAGTATATAATGGTATGATGGTGATTTTGTGGAAAATATGTTGTTTTTTTAAACCATGCTGACAGCTAGATGTTAAACATTCAAACTGAACATAGTTTAAGTTCACTCACATCTAACCATCTGGTATTTCAGTACTGTTGCTTTAAAATACTGCATAGCAGTTACAGCTAAAATAGCCACTTGTCAACCACAACGAAATAACAATTAGGTGATTAGAATCTGGTAGGCCTAGCTTTGTGGACATTGAAATGCAGTGAACTTTCCTACTAGGACTGGGTGATATGGACCAAAACTCATATCTCAATGAGTGACAAACGATTAGGGATGTAATGATTAATCGTAAGGCAGTTAAAAATCGATTCATAGGTATCACGATTCACATCGATACTGTGAAAATTGAATTGCAGTACTTTTTTTTTAACCAGAAGTGTTGGCGGCGGGCGGAATCTACTAATACTTACTTTCTGGTCGCCTTATACTTTTAAACATATTCATAAATGATTCCTTACCCCTTTAGCACCAAAAAATATCTGTAATACTATGTGAATATATGTAAAAATCACGTTTTTCTATTAGCTCTGTCTGCTAGCATAGCATCTCTTCTTCACTACAAAATATCTGCATGCCAACAGACCACTGGGTTACCAGCGCCCTCTGCTGGTCCAAACCAATATCTGACCTAAATACATTGCAATGACCGTTTTTTTTTTTTTTTTAGTCCAATTGTTAAGGCACAAAATACATTTTCAGTTGCACTTTTAAAAATAACTATTATGCAGTTTTGCATTGTTTACTATAGAACCAGAATTTAAATTAATAGGCTTCTTCTTCATTTGTATTATTCCTTTATTTATTTCATTCAAGATTTATTTTTAGTTAAATTGCATTGTTTTGAATAGTTTATCGAGGGATTCTTTTGACAATGACAAATAAAAGAAAAACAGTATAGTTTTTAAAAGTTTTTTCCCCCAAAAAAATAAAGGAATATTTTTCAGTCATCATTTTTCTACAGAATCAGAATCAGAATCATCTTTATTCACCAAGTGTATGTTGTACACACAAGTCCCATTTAGTAAAAAAAAATCGTGAGATAATTGTATCGTGAACCGAGTATCGTGAATCGAATCGTATCGGGAGTTGAGTGAATCGTTACACCCCTACATATGATCTTGATAATTTCATTTCAAATTAAGTCTGACCAGAAAGACAATTCTGAGTTAAATTTGCTGATGCACAATGCCACACAGGCTCATTTATTAAACAGCTGCACAATATGTGCCACTTTTGGCTTTTTCACCTGTAAGGGACATCGTGTTTGAGTGAGTTCTGTAGTGTAGCTTGTTATGGGGAAGTCTGGGTTAGGACACACTCAGAAATCCATCGAACTGAGCTTTACATGCTGCTCTGAGAAGTAAAAGCAGCGACTCCTAAAACAAGTATTTTTATACAAAATACGATATACACTAGCAGTCAAAAGTTTTAAAACACCCTCATTTTTCCAATTATTTATTGCAATTCAAGTCGTGCAAGTCCAATGAATAGCTTGAAATGGTAAGTACTGATCAGCCAGAGGCAAAAAAAAGTTTGGTTACCCAAAACTTATACAAATAGGCCTTTTTAAGGAAACAGGAAGTGGGTTAAAAATATTAAGCTGTTCTGCAGCAATGAAGGTTGAATCAGCGTTGAAAGCTGGTGCTACTAATTCCTACAGGTGTTCCAACTTTTCTTGGTTACTTCCAACCCCCTCTGTCTGCATAAAAACAGTGTTGGAACACACTGTGGTACCAGGCCCTCATGAGCATCAGGTGAACAGTATTGTTCATGGATTCTATCGCCAAAATAAAAAACTTGATGCATCTTGAATCTCAATATATCGCCCAGCTCCAATTCCTAAATTATAAAACAGCCTAAATTAAAACATCAGTGTGTATATGAAGCACATTTGTTTATTTAATATACCTACAGTTCATATACAAGTCAACACGTTGCTTATTTACTGTTAATTTCACGTTGCTTGTCTTTAAGTTAGACATTTACATTTTCTTTTCATTACATATTTTCTTTTCATTTCTCATACTCACTCATGTGGTTCTCTGACATTCACTAATGACTTAGACAGACTTGTAGCAGACTTTACATCTTTTAACACTTTTTGAAAGGAGTGTATTTGTAGCGCTTGTGATTGGCTGATTTTTCATGGTGACTTATGTCATTCCTTGCCCCGTGGTAGACACTAAAATCTCAGTTACTAATCTTACAGAACGTGTAACTGTGCCCCATCCGGCTGCTCTTTAGGAAGATAAACTCTCTGTCCCATTTTCCAACATATTTACACGAGTTCTTTGTTTTTTTTGCTGGAACATCTTCATTCATCCATCTCTCTTCTGAGTTGTTTCCGGGTATCTTCCTGCTGCTGTCGGCACTAATCTCGAGAGAACTGCCACCCAGGCCATTTCAGGTGGCAGTTCTCACAAGGCTAGTGACAGTGTTTAGTTTAGAGAGACAGAGGAACATTTTTAATTATTATGACATTCAAATACGCGATATTTATTGGAAAATACTAATACGGGGCGATGGCAGGAACGAGGGATAAAATACGTGATTTTCCTGGCCAAAATGGGATATTTGACAGGTATATTGATTCCCCTTTCTTTTTCTCTTTCTCATGGCCCAACCCAGTAGCCCACCGGGGAAATCCCCGATGTCCCTGTACACCAATCCGCTCTTGATATGGACCAAAATTCATATTGAGATATTGTTCCTCAAAATGGCGATAGGTGATAAAAACTTGATATATTTTCTTCTCAATATGGTTTTACAAGAAAAACAATACCGGGTCAAAGTCACTAGAGAAAAAAGCCCTTTTATTTGTTTTATCAACTTATTTCTGCCCCCTTTTCAAACAACATTATCTATGTTGTTATTAGGTGGTTTTTAGAGCACAGATCCATCCAGTACGTAACTCCTTTAAGACAGGCGAAGCAAGAGCCACATAAGAAGTGTGCACTAACTTTTTGGGGGTTGCATCAGTTTTTGGGGGTGTTTGAAGCATTTCTGCTAATTGGCATTCAGCAGAAATACAGATACTGTTGTTAACAAAATGCATGGAACAACTGAGCATTATTAATTCCTGCGTAAAAAACACACTGCTGCTTAGATAGCCCAGCCCTCCTTACTAAGTTTGTACTTAATTATAGCTGCCGGCCGTCCCTCTTGAGGCTGTGAGTGCAGCTTTTATGTAGTTAATGTGAGAAGAAGGCGTGCCGGGAGGAGGATTTGTGAGCATCTGTGAATGTTGTGTAGCCAAACAAGACTGTGTATGTGTACTCGATTCTAAATGGTAGTAAACTAATGAAGTAAAAGGGATTTGTAATACTATTACACAGATTCAGGTTCAGAGATATTAAAGCTAAAGTAAAGACAAAAGATTATTTTGCAACAGAATAAAAGAGAGAGGTTAAAATGTCGATATGGTGTGCAAGTAAGGTGATAGTGGTACACTGGTGACATCTTAATTCTGACTGCTTTTATGAAAAGTACATTTTCATTTTTACAGCTTTCACCAGCAGCAGTGATAAGGAAAAAAGTGTTTGTTGTTTAATTATGATATTTCAAATTTGTTTAAATTAAGTAATCACTATAATGAAATATTGATCGTTACAATGAATCTTGATAATAGAAAATTCAGTGACAGCATATTTGTCTGTATGTATATACTCACTCCAGAAGATGTTTTTTTAAGACACACTCACCCAGAAATTGTTCTGAAAGAAGGCCATCTTCACTCAGTCACAGCAATCTGTAAAAAAAATAAATATAAATAATAAAGCGTTATCCCACTCACTTCTCACTAAAACAGTTCAATTATCAAGAAAGAGCTTCAGAGACGTCATCTTTGAAGTGTTTTGCCATCTTTCCTTCTTAGACTATTACACTGGATCAAAGTCCCAGTGTTACACTTGAGCAAGTTTCAGGAAAGTCCTATTTCCTCCTGAGACACCTTTGGGTATCAGAGAGGAGATGAGTCAGAGCACAGAGGAGCTTTAAAAATTACTTCAAAGAGAAAACTCAGGAATATGTGGACATCAGGGAGGAAAGGCATCAGAAGGAATGTGGAAGAGAAGTGCACAACATGAGAAAGGCGTTAGATACAGTAGATAGAGGGAACGAGGTGGAAGAAAAGGAGGCGACCAACCACTAAGGTAATGAAACACATAGATGGCGTCCTGAGCTGTGTTTTCCTCAGTCAAACGTCACTAATCAGAGCAGATTTGTCATCAATCTTTTCCATAATCTGCTAACTAGGTACAAAAAAAAAACCACACTTGTCCAAAGGTTTTAGCAGCAAAGGAAGCTTCCAGCCCAGACAGGGGCAACTGGTGCAACAGGGGCGACATGCGGCCCTCAAGTCTAATTTTAAGCAGCCCCCAAAGTAAATGCACAAAATTATATTAAAAAAAGACCCCAAAATTCTAAAAAAAAAATCCACAAAATGGCAATGCACACAAAAGCACACAAAATTAGAGAAAATTACACAAAATTACTCCAAACACACAAAATTACAAAAATGTTACAGCTCCTTGTGAAGTAAATTTTCATTTAAAAGAAGCACTTTGAAGAAATACTGAACCTTTGCTGATTTTTAGCAAAAAAATAAATCACGATTAACTCCGAAAAATCATGTGATTTATCGCAATAAAAAAATTAATCGTTTGACAGCAATAAAATAAATACACAAAACGAGAAAGAAATGCACATAATTACATCGAAAAGGCTAAACACACATTTTTCTGCTGAATCCTTAACCTTGCCTGCAAGACGGATTCTCCTGGTGTTCACAAACACCAGAATCCATCTTGTGCTGTTCTCACCTTTGTCTTTCGAATCCGAACCAAAACGGTTCGAACCAATCATGAGTCAATGTTGTGGATATCCGGGTGTGACGAAGGCAGAAGCGCCGAAGCAAAACTGGCGCATGCGCAGTTGCGGGGAGAGGAACTAGCTGGTCTACCGCTATTAGCATAGCTCTGAATCAAAATAGAAAAATGTCGACGCAGGAGGATGAACGTATAGAAGCTGCTATAAACTCAGTTTTAGAAGAATCCAGTATTTCATTTTTGAAAGAGCAACAGCGAGAGGTGCTTTGTGCATTTTGGGGATGACGACATCAACATTTGTTACCGTGTGATTGGCAAAAACAAATCATGGTGGACAGGCGCTTTTCGCCCAATCAGCTTCAAGCATTCTGTTCATGTCCCTCCCTGGTTCCAAAGGGATTTGCCAAACACAGACCCAGATCGATGTGGAGAACTGGAGTTAGAGGGAGGACTACAAATCAATCTGGCTCTTCCCAGGTTACTGAATCCTATCTTAAAAAAAAAAAACAAATCCAATACTGCTGATCTAGTTAAGACATCCTTAATTGGTGGCATCTTTACATGCAACAGGAAAGGATACACCTAACCTCAGAGTTAGAGATTGTTTATAACCAAACGCTAAGCAAACACACATTTTCACCGACTATGTGAAATCAAGTGACAAGTCTTTCTCATTGGGCGCTTTCTTCCAAGGCTTTTTTGTAATACTGTAATACTTTTGTGCGTGTTTCTACATGTGTGGACGCACACATACTGTATGCATGCCTGCGTGTATCTGTGCTAAAAACATTTTCCTGCAACAACCTGCACACCTGGCACCAGCATCACGCAACCAAACACACAACAACACAAAAGCACACACCCTGTTAATTAGCCCAGCGATGCCTCTGGAGGTCCTGCAGGCATCGTATTGTTTGCGAGGTCAGGTCAATGCAACACAGCAGGCACATGAACACACTAACGCTGCAGTAATGCAGTAACACTCACTATTATACCTCCAACAGATCCCAGCTGAATGGTTTAATGACAAAAATCAATCTATCAGAAATGCAGAAAGTAAATGGGCACATTTTTTAATTCTAAAATTAACCAGGGAATTATGTTATTGTTTTAAAATCGTATTCACTAAGTAGGAGCAGACAGTAGACAAATATGAAACTGACAATACAATCATGGCACATTTATCCTACTTCTATTAGTCTGTTGTGTTGTACACTAATCAGCTGTTTTGCTCTAATTCTCACTGTTTGACACTCCACAACGCAGCACTGCAAGGACACAGAAAGGTGTGTACCAGGACGCCATGTAGTTATATCACCACAGTGGGTCGTACGGTAGTAGCTGACACAAAGCATTCTCCATCTGGCCAAAACTGTCCAACTCAGCTGAAATCAGCACTGAAGGGGGGAAAAAGCCAAGTACAGAATAAATAGGGCATGTGTTGACCTTGATACCTCAAACTCAATATGGTTTTAACTCATCAATACATTTGCCCTAAATTTTCTCCAAGACGACATTTCATGTAGACCTAATGTTAACCTACTGGTCCTATTTTAATGCATGACTATAGGCAACCTAAATAAGTCTAAGCAGAGCTTTCTGGTTCATAGTGGTTAGGGAAAGAACACTTTTATAAGTGTGGTTATAAGAAGAAAAACCATGTTAGGAATTAGGCTAAGACTTAAGTAGAACAATCAAGGTACATTTTTTTAAAGACAGCTACAAAAACACAGAAGAATAGAAAGTCCCCATGTCTCCTTTTTCCAAAGGCAACCTTATCATTAGCATTTTGCAGGGCTCATTGCATGGCTTTTATTCATACTGGTTTTTATTGATAGTTACTTAGTTTCTTTTATTTTAAGATTTCACTAGATTCTTTGTAGAACAAGTTAAAAAGAACAAGCATAAATGTAACTTTGATAATGTTGTGATACTCCAACAAATTATTTCTCTCCAGTGTTTCTAGATTTTAGTGGCGTCCTGATACAACTTCTTCACTTCTGATACGATGCCAATATTGCAACTTTGGGTATTGGTCAATATTGATCTGATATCAGTGCAAATCATACATACTTATTTGTTGTAGAACATTAGAAAAGGCTTGATCAAGTGATATTGCTCAAACAAGCAACAGTCAGTCAATAGAGAACAATAGTCAGCAACAGTAGGTATGAGAAAAACAGACCAATTTATTGTAACCAATGGGTTACATACATATGTACATTGTAACCTTAAAAGCAAGAATATTCTACAATTGAGTTAAATAAGTAAAAACTAATTACAAGACCCTGAAAAATAACATGAATAATTAAAAAAAAAAAATCAACTGGATAAAAACTGCTGGAGTGAAGTCTGGAATGGATTAACTGATTGTATTGAGAAATTCATGTCAGAGATTTTAGATGCAGGCCGATATGTTCCAATACTGGGTTCTGTTCTGGTGATATCAGACTGATACAAACCAATAATATGTTGAAATTTATTATGATGGAACGATAGGCATTCCCTGTATGTGATATAGCTGTTCAGAAACTTCAAAGGGCCTATATCACGCTAAATCAACCTTTTTGAGCTTTTAACCTTGTTAATTCCTTATCAAAAACACCCTTAAAGTAATACTGGGCTTCCTTCCTGTATCTCTGAGCAATCCTCTCTAATAACAATAGCCGCTTAAATAGCCATGTGTTTTAGTGTAATGTGCAGTTTTTTGGCTGAAATCAATAACAGTGTATAGATAGCAAGAAGAAAATTGCTTTGGTGATCACTGATCTGCCTCGCAAGAGCGAGGCATGAAGTCAAAGTCTACAGACATGCCCACTCATGAATATGCATAAGTAGGCTTCAAATCAATTTGAAAACAGCCCGTTTTTAGAACAGCTCAGAAAGGCACTTTTCAGAGGGCTAAAACTCTGGAAAACAGGCGAGTTTGGGAAAATAAACCTCATACTATGTTTCTGGGGTTCTTAGAATAAATGGAGAAGGGTGAAAAATAGTATGATATAGGACCTTTAAAATAGGTGACAATTTGTGCTTTAAAAATTGTGACAAACTCAAATAACAAGGAATGGATGAAAGAAAAGAACAGAAAACAAAATTATAGCACAAGGAGAGGTAACACCTTGAACCGAGATGGCAACGAGTGCAGCTAAAGAAAACATTAGATCAAAGCTGCAATGAATGATTCTTGATTGGCCAACAAATATGAACTGAATCCAATAGGTTAGTATGAGCTTACTTTTCTTTGGGTGGAGTTTACTTGATTTCTCCAAGTATGCACACAGGAATTTATTTTTTTTGTTATAATGCTGTTGATATACAGTATAAACTGCTCAGCTAAAGTACCATAGGTCTTCTGCACTGCACATTGCTGGGCCTGTCAATCAGTATTATTTTTAAGATTGATTGGTGAGCATAACATAGAGGTAATTTACTGTCAGGCTTAATTTCGCCTTCACTGCCACAACAGCTAAACAGTAATGACTCGCTGTCATCTCTGGCTGCTTGGAGCCAGACCTCATGGGGAGATTCTAGTTTGTTTAGGGATATAAAAATCTGTTGGCATATAGTGCTGCATGGGTGTGAGGAGTTGTCCTGATGCTCTTCAGAGTGGGGATCCAAGTATGCTCAATTCCAAAGATTTCTGAGGCACTCAGAGGCATTCTTAAAAAGCCTTACTCAAGGTTTGGGCTACAGAAACATGGCCTTTGTCAGGGCAGATATACTGGGTCTTCACAACTGCAGCTTAAAATGAATTAGAAAGTCAAGACTGAGAAATTTGGAATTTAATATAAAAATCTGTGTTGGCTGACATGATCAGTCAAGTATTAGCTTTAAGGATGCAAGCTTGTAATCGGAGGGTCACCGGTTCAAATCTCACCTGGGCCATCACTGCGGGATGTTGAGCAAGTCCCTTAACCCTAACTGTTCCCCGGGCACTACACTGTGGCAGCGGCACTGCTACTCCTCTGGGAAAATGGGTTAAATGCAAAGAAAGTATTTCCCTATGGTTTTATCACTACGGTGATTAATAAAGTATACATTATTATTATTACTACATGTTCCTCTCCAACTTCAGATAGTCCTCTGTCATACATTATTCAGTCTTTTAACATCAAACTAACATGCCCAAAAAATTTTGACTTGAAGATAAGAATATAAATGTATGTTTATACATGTAGTTCCGCACTAAGTTACATTTCGCATGTGCAATTGTGACATTGGAGGTGTGTTTTTTTTGCTGACCAGATGTCATAGAAAAACTATACAGTAGTACTACAGGAAATTTCAACTCTCTCCATTTCGACTTGGGCTTGCTTGTATGCAGTTCTTTTGTCTCTAAAGAAAAGCGGGGAGCATAAACATGTAATTACTCACAAAATGGCGTATTATTCTTTCTTAAAATCTAAATTCATTAAACAGCCAACAAACCCTTCATTTCAAAGCATTAAACTTATTTTCAAACTGTTATATACACAAAAACATTTCATTATGGTCAATATAATCCCACTGACACATCAATCTCGATCTCATTAGAAACAAACAAGCATCTTTTTAGTGACTCATTGCTTTCCCATTGCCAGAAAGCATTGATGGCAACAATTACTAACAACCAATTCAGCACACTCAACTGTCAACTCAGCTCAAAGGTGTCAAGCATGGTAACGCTGAACCAGCACTTATCTCCATGAAACCAACAATCACATTAGTGCAAACATGATGTCAGATCTGCGGTTTGTATTTAATGACTGAGGTTTTAAAAGTGATAAACACTTATCTGTGACATAGGGTGAGAGAAGAGTGAGAAGGCAGCAAAAGATGGAAACGAGAAGAAAGAGGTGAACACAGCTGGGGTGGTCAGTTTCCCATTGTGCTAGTTTGAATGTGCTTTTGTTCCTGGATTTAGCAGCTCTAGTTCGATTGAACCAATGACCATGTGAAAGAAGAGCATCACCTCTGAGCCCGAGCATGATCAGCTACATCACATGTGTCAAGCTCAAGGCCCGGGGGCCAAATCGGGCCCTTTAGAGCACCTAATTTGGCATGCCGGAGAAAATAAAAATGTATCATTGTGTAAATTTCAAAATAATTTAGTTGAAGATATCTCGGCCCCTCCAAATACACATAGATACACATTTACAAATCCCCCACAACTATATCACATAAAAGCAGTAATCTTTTAATCTCAAGTTGATGAAAAAACTATTTTTTTTTTTCTTAATCCTGCACAATTCTTCAAATTACTCTATTAAATAAATAATAGTTGTTCATAATATCAAGGAAATGTAAGTTAATTTAAGTTTAAGGTCACTTAATGCTTGAATATTGTCAGTCTCATATACTTTATATGTAATTTAGACCTGGAAGTGCAAACTAGGGCACATTAATGTTGAAATTGCTCTTGTTCCTGAATAAAATCTGTGGCCCACTTGAGGTCAAACTGGTCTGAATTTAGTCCCTGAACTGAAATGAGTTTGACACCCCTGAGATACAGTACATTAAAGCAAAGCATCTTTGGTGAAAGAATGCAGCTTTTTTTTTTTTTTTTTTTTAATAGTACAGTGCTGATTGTGTCTGTGGTGTGGAGTGGACCCATTCCTTTTTGAGCTTAGGGTTTCCTGGTTTTAGCCATCTCATCACTGGAAGCTCCTCCATGAACCGCCACCTTAACGTGGTGGAGGGGTTTGAGTACCCGAATGATCCTGGGAGCTATGTTGTCGGGGGCTTAATGTCCCTGGTAGGGTCTCCCAAGGCAAACAGGTCCCAGGTAACGGGTCCGACTAAGAGCGGTTCAATAGCCATATATGTACATTGAACAACAAAGGCAGTTCACGTCGCCCGGATTGGCGCTACCAGGGCCCCACCTTGGAGCCAGGCCCGGGGTTGGGGCTGTCATGGCTGACACGACTCTGCAACATCGCGTGGACATCGGGGGCAGTGCCTCTGGATTGGCAGACCGGGGTGGTGGTCCCCCTTTTTAAGAAGGGGGACCGGAGGGTGTGTTCCAATTATAGAGAGATCACACTCCTCAGCCTCCCTGGTAAGGTCTATTCAGGGGTACTGGAGAGGAGGGTCCACCGGATAGTTGAACCTCGGATTCAGGAGGAGCAATGTGGTTTTCGTCCTGGCCGTGGAACTGTGGACCAGCTCTACACCCTCAGCAGGGTCCTTGAGGGGTCATGGGAATTTGCCCAACCAGTCCACATGTGTTTTGTGGACCTGGAAAAGGCATTTGACCGTGTCCCTCGGGGATTCCTGTGGGGGGTCCTCCGGGAGTATGGGGTATCGAACCTCCTGATAGGAGCTGTTCGTTCCCTGTATGACCGGAGTCAGAGTCTGGTCCGAATTGCCGGCAGTAAGTCGAAATCGTTTCCGGTGAGGGTTGGACTCCGCCAGGGCTGCCCTTTGTCACCGATTCTGTTCATAACTTTTATGGACAGAATTTCTAGGCGCAGTCAGGGCGTTGAGGGGGTCCAGTTCGGGGGCCTCAGTATTGCATCACTGCTTTTTGCAGATGATGTGGTCCTGTTGGCTCCAACATACCGTGACCTTCAACTCTCACTGGATCGAGTGTGAAGCGGCCGGAATGAGAATCAGCACCTCCAAATCCGAGTCCATGGTTCTCGACCGGAAAAAGGTGGAGTGCCTTCTCCTGGTTGGAGATGAGGTTCTGCCCCAGGTGGAGGAGTTCAAGTACCTCGGGGTCTTGTTCACGAGTGAGGGAAGGATGGAGCAAGAGATCGACAGGCGGATTGGTGCGGCGTCTGCAGTGATGCGGAGTCTGCACCAGTCCGTCATTGTAAAAAGGGAGCTCAGCCAAAAAGCGAAGCTCTCGATTTACAGGTCGGTCTACGTTCCAACCCTCACCTATGGTCATGAACTTTGGGTCATGACCAAAAGAACAAGATCACGGGTACAAGCGGCCGAAATGAGTTTCCTCCGTAGGGTGGCTGGGCTCTCCCTTAGAGATAGGGTGAGAAGCTCAGTCATTCGGGAGGGGCTCAAAGTAGAGTCGCTGCTCCTCCGCATCAAGAAGAGCCAGATGAGGTGGCTCCAGCACCTAATTAGGATGCCCCCTGAACGCCTCCCTAGTGAGGCGTTCAGGGCACGTCCCTCTGGAAGGAGGCCCCGGGGAAGACCCAGGACACGCTGGAGAGACTATGTCTCTCGGCTGGCCTGGGAACGTCTCGGGGTCCCCCCGGAAGAGCTGGAGGAAGTGGCCGGGGAGAGGGAAGTCTGGGCCTCCCTACTGAGGATGCTACCCCTGCGACCCGGAAACGGCTAAGCGGGAGAAGATGGATGGATGGATCACTGGAAGTGTAACTGCAGAATTGAATATGGAGCCAACTTTTGTTTGTAACGGTTGCATTAGTTAAGTATCACCATTGATGGTGTTAGAAAAAAAACAAGGTTAATTCCACAAGCTGCAGTTAATTAACATCTTCAAATGCAAATATAACAAACTTGATATAATTTGATGATGAATACAAATTCCATTGTCTGTGAAATTTACATTTAATTTGAATAATTTTCAATTAAAATGGCCTTTCTGCTGTTGTTGACTAAACTGAGAACATAATTGAGTTTCATCAGTGTGTCCTCTGAAACACAACTCGGCAGAAAAAAATGGGAAACTGTGACCCAGAAAGAAACCCTGGACTAAAGCCGAAGGGGCAGAGTGAGCCTTCCATCCTGCCTCTAGCTCTTCCCATCTGCCTTGAACACGACCTTGGCAGGAGCACTTTACAGCCTCGGGGTTAGGGTCATGAATTTACATTGGTGTCCCTGTCCATCAGGACATCACCTGCTCTGACTACACTCAGCTTTCCCTGGTATCACACTGTACACAAGAGCTCTGGATTGAAGAAGATTTTTGTGTGTTTTCATTGCGTAACATGTTCACTATTTCCTGCCTTGCATTTCCTGTGTCTGGGTCTTGTTTGGCAAAGTCTACAGAACGCTTTGGTTAACTCCAGCTTACATATGACAAGCCAAATGTATGATTTATATTTTTCATATGCTCTACTACAGTGTGTTGTAGGAAAGCCAGCTCGTAAGAATCAAGGCAGTACCTATTAAAAAAAAACATTAATGACATCTTCAAGGTTCAAAGAAAGACAGACAAAAAAGGCATCGGTGAAGTTAAAGAGTCAGCATGAATGTCTATTCATGGCTGCTGCTGGTGCTCTTTACATTATTGAGGAAACGAGTGCCATTCACCCATTTCCATTATTTCCTTCCCTACACCACCACCGTCGCTGCCGCCTGGACTGGTAAATAATTAAAGAGTGTGGTTTCTTTATTGACGGGATGCTGTAAGGATACAGACGGCAGCAGAAGCTTGGAACTCTGACGAAGGCTCAAGAGTCGAGATAAAAATATTACAGTCAAATCAAAAATCTAAATACATTCAAAATCAATCAATTCATACTAGCAACTAAGCTGGTGCTCAACTGAAAGAATTGAGTTCAAGTCCACCAAAGCTTAGGGCTTTCTATTGGCAAACACTTCTAAGCACAGATGGGGTTTTCTTTCTAGCACTTGTTTCCTGACAGAAATGTGCCAGAATACAAAAGTCATCATGGTTTGGTTAATATATTTCTGCAAAATAAGGGACCAACACAACATTAGGCAGCTGGTCATAAATTCATGGCAGACTGCTGTATGAAGAGAACATATTTATTTAACAAACAAATACAATTTGTATCCTGAACTTAATGAGAATGCTCTTTATATTTTGGCTTTACTTAATCGTTGCCTCAGGGCTCTGGAAACTGAGCAGGGAAGATTCAAATATTTTGACTACCTAAGTGCCAAATTTGTATAAATTTTAATTCTGGTTAGAGTTGCAAGGGGATGTAAAATTTCCAGGAAATTTCCACAGAAAGTTAAGCTCTGGAATTTAGGGAATATTGAAAAATATAAACTTTTCATGGGAACTGTTTGGTGGGAATTAACCAGAAATTGGCAGTACCTTTTAAATAACTGATGTTAATGATGCTCAGATATATTTTCCCAAGTATATTTTTCACTTCTCTGTTAGGGGCCAACCATTAATTTAGTAATATCTCCAATTTGTTCCCATTAATTTCCTTTAAATTCTAATGGAAAGTTTCCAAATTGGAAAATTCCCAGAATTTTGCAAGCCTAGTTGAAATGCTAAGTTTTTAATTGTATTATTTGTGTATGGATGCTAATATTCTCATGAAAAGTTTGTATTCTTGATTATTCCTAAAGTTCCCAAGCTTCAGTTACCATGGAAATTTACAGGAAATTACCTGCCCCTTTGCAACTCTATAGTCCTGATATATATTCAATCAGAGTAAAGCTGCAGGGGGCCAATCTACTGCTTCTATCAGCAAAATTCCATCTAGACTATAAATGAGCTTTAGGCCATTTTATGACTTTTCACTGCAAAAGAAAAGAAAACAATATCACGTATCTGTACTAACCATAGTAGTCACTGTGGAAACAAAAAGCAGAACTCCCCAATATGTCACATGCAATATTAATAATGTTCTCTTTTTCAAATCCACTGAGCCAAGCAATGGTTTGCACGTCCTGATTTTCCTCAAAAGTAGAAAACAGCTTGAATAGTTTTAACAAGACGTGTTTTGTAAGCATTTAATACCCATTAATGGTCATTTCTGAGCAGCAAAAACTCTGAGTGCAGTAATAAAAAGGCTGAGAATTAGAAAGGATAATGATAAAAAATACGTGCGTGCAGACTTTGCAAAGTACTGCCACACTTTCTTTAGAGGAGACTATTTTTTTTTGTCAGCAGCGTTAAAAGCAGACCAAAGAAATCATGTAGCCTAGCTTCAAAACATTAAATCAACTAATTAGACCCATAAAATGACATTTAGGAGAATACACCCACCCTTCCAAATCTCTTGTGAGCTGGAAACTCTTTCATTTTTAGATTTTACTGCAGTGTTTGCAGAAAAGCACATTTTGAATGTTAGATCTCCTCCTTTCAGGCTTTTATGTTTCAGTGGTGAAAACAGTTCCTTGTTAAAGTGAGAGTGCTTTTCACCTCCTTGATATGAAAAAAACTGAGCAGCCCTCACTCACTTGGGCCTTTTTCTGAGATGCAGAGGGAAATGATCTTCAGCAAACTGATTGTTGTGGCAGGAGAAGACAGCTGAGCCACACTGTATAAGGTCTGTGGTTTATGATGCAAGATGTAGCGGTTTGCAAATGAACTGCATTGTTAAGAAACAGACTAAACTCATATAAAACAGTCAAGAAGCAATTCTATTCTGGTTTCTTTTGTGCAAGCAAATAGCAACAGAATTGTGTCAACTTAATGTGACAAAATGAAAACAGGAAAGTGTTTTAACCACTTTAGATTGAAATTCCCAGGAAAGTCCGCCTTGTTTGGGCCTATGTGGACACGCAATCGAAGTCTAGATTGGTTAAGGGAAGCGAATTGTACTTTGATTGTTTCGCTACTCCTTGCAGCGTTTCTAATTTAATACAAACCTGACAGAGAGCTGAAAGACAGCCAGTAGCGCTACAGCATAGGTAAAGTAAAAGAAACACCGAAGACTTTAAAAACAGCAGTTTTTATCACATTGGAGCTGTTCAAAAAGTGGATTGTGAATGCAAACTGAAGCTAAATCAAGGTGTTAAAATTATCAGCGCGTTCAGCCTGAGTACAGGACTATTCTTATGTGAAAACAGCCGAACATAATGGTCGTTTTACCCTTGGAAATGTGCAAAATCTATATAGCGCAATAAAAACTGATAATGGAAACACCTGAATTTTGAAAAAAAATTTAAAAAAAACACTCATATCATCAAAGAGTTTTAACACTTTCATTAGTAGTTTTTTCAGTAGTCGATATTAAAATGTAAAAGCGCTATGGAAGCACTTTTTCTGCAACTGCACGTCACAGAAGATGATCTACCTGGTCACATGACCACTTCTCAAAACATGGCGCGGGACATGTAGACGGAAGAGGAGAACGAAATATTTATTAACATTATACTTTAAAAGTATTACTACCACATTAGACAGCAAACAAAGGAATGCGGAGTGTTATAAGGAGGATTTGAGTGTCCATTTTCCTGCAGCAAAGTATCGCGGAATGAGATTTCATATGAGTTACGAGGCTACTGCCCAAAACCACCTTCAATGGAAACACGTTCAAAGAGCAATTATACTTTGTCGAAAGTTCTGAAATATCACTTCTATTTTGCAAAAAACTGTAATGAAAACACAGCTTATATACTTCTAGAGAAACTTTAACAAATTACAAAACTGCATTCAAATTCAAATGAAATACAAAAAAAAAATTCGGCAAACAAATAAAGGAATTTGACATTGTGGTCATAATTCCAAAACTTAACACATTTTTCAAAAAAAGCATTTTAAGCTTACTAGTTGTTCAGTGGAAAACATGCTAATCTGTTTTGTTCACTTTTACACTGTGTCGCAGATTTTTAGCCAGCAAAAAAATGTCCACTGACTAAATTGAGTAAAATTGTCTGTCTTCCATTTTCTATTTTTAAGTTAATAGTAAAATGCTTAGTGAAATATGATTTACATTGATATGGAAAGCCAATTTTATAAATAATATTGAATACTGCTATGATGACATGACCAAAACTAGCCAACTTTGCACCAAACGTTCTGACAATTCATGTTAAAACCCCCCAAAAAGTCAAAAGGATGATAAAACACAGCTTTCGCAGTCTAAAAAATGTTGAAAGGCAAGACTTTATACGGAGCTTTGTCCCACTATGTTTTCCCCAATATTGTTCGCTCTTATCAAATTCTGCAAGCCATACGATACCTTGTAGAGTTCATGTGATTTGTAATGATTGACTAGAAACTCCATTTTGTGATATCTACGAATAAACTCAAACTAGATCTGATTAATTGTCAGAGAAATATGCTTTTTTCTACAAGTAAAGGTCACAAGTGGATAGCGCTGGGCAAAAAAAATCGATTTAATCAATTAATCGAACTATTTTTATTTTGCAAATTTGAGTTTAAAAAAAAAATACATTTAAATTTTTTAATATTTTTCTCTTTTTTTTTCCCACCACAGATTTTTCTGACTTTTTCACGTTCCGTTGTGAGCTAGCCCCCTCTTTGTTTACATTTGTGCGCCACAGGCATGATTAATTTTTTATTAGCACTATGCTGAGATGTTAAGGGAAGAGTTTATTATTTTTTTTTAATTGTAATGTTAAATATTATAAATTATGTAGTTATCTGATTTCTTAATCAGAAAAATTGAAATTGTTGAATGACAGAGCCTCATTTACTTTTTATTTTGGGATTGTTCTATGCATTTTAACTCCTGAGGGCAATCTTTAGGCAAAAATCGTCCAGCCCTAGAGCCCAATTTTAAGCTATCACTGATTAATCAACATCGGTAAATAATAACTACTTTATTTTTTATATTGTATTCCAGAAACACAGTTTGCCTTTTATTATTTATCAGTGGCTTTACAGTACTTATGTTGATACTAATAATGGCTCCCTATTTTAATCTAGTAGTGTTTTGCTTTTTTGTCTTGAATCATATTTTGGGTATTATAATAAATTGTGTTCATGCACAATATGTTCTCATTTGCTATCACGCATCGACCGATATCGATTATCGACAGATACATTGCGGCTTTTTTTTTTTTTTTTTTTTTTTAAAAACACTCAATATCGGTTATGGCATCAGCCCTAAAAATCGAATATCGGTCACAAATGGAGACTTTTTTTAATTTTTTTTACAATAATTAATAATCAGCTGAAATCTCAAATTAAATAATGTAAATGTTGGTCTGCTGTTAATGTCCAGAAGTTCAGAAAGTGATTCTAAAACATCAAAACCTAACAGTAGCACAGATATTGATTAAAGTTGTTGGTGTATATACACCACAGTTTCATTTATTAAATTATTAGGCTACTTTTAAATAATCGATTAAAACAATTCATTTTATTATTGGATATCGTCTGCCTACTTCATATTATAATTACAATATATGACATATTATCCCCAACACAAAAATGACTAAAAAGAGTGGAAAAATAACCTAAAGATACTACGTTATGGCCGTAAGAAGCAATAAGAAAAGGACCTAGTTTGGTACCAGTGTCTGAAAACACAGAGTTCTAGTCACTATAAGGTTTTGTCTTATATATGGTGACTTGTGCACTCACCTGTTCTTCATCATTTGCTAAATGTGTTCCGTTCCCTACACAAGCATAAACACTTGTACTCGACCTTTAGGATCGCCTACCAGCCAAACAAAGCTCTCACACACGCAGTTTCACTCATACAAAGGAATGGAAGAGTAAAAAAAAAGAGAAATATTTACCCGAGCAGAGTTTACAGCGAGCACTCACAACACGTTTCCCATTGTCGGTGGTTCTGCGGCCGCGGACCGACGGTTGCAGCATGACTTGGAGCGGAGTGATCGTAGTAGTACGGAGTCACAGGCTACCCCCAAGCCCCGCCCAGCCCGCAGCTGATTGGCTCCTCTGTCCTTCAGTCAGAAGGAAACGTAAAGTGGGCATAGCAACCACTCAGGGGCGGGGTCATGATGGTTCAGTATTTATGTCCGCTGATTGGGTACTTGTTTCCAGGGCGACGCCCATTAAAAACAAAATTTGGTGGTAATCAATCAATAAATCAATCAATCATCTTAAATATTATTGCTAATTTAAATAAATAAATAAAAAAACACTAAAAAATTCACTGAAATCTTTTAAATACATGACAATAAATGTCATTTTTTTTTTTTGCTTTTTAAAAAGACAATCCCGTCATAATATGCTCCACTCTGTTTCCTTTTATTCTCTATTGATTGTTTGTAGCCATGTATATTTTCATTGTGTTCATTCATGTTTTATTGTATATTATTTTATTTTTTCAATGTAAGGTGACCTTGAAAGGTTTTGAAAGGCACCTCAGATATCAAATGTATTATTATTATTATTGTTGTTGTTGTTGTTGTTGTTGTTGTTGTTGTTGTTGTTGTTGTTGTTGTTATAAGGTCACATATATTAACCTAGATAAAGAAAATACATTCATTTAAAAATAGATTAAGTGATTTTTTTTCATGTGGCAATGTCCTTTTGTTGCTGTCATAAATCTATTATTAAATTATTTCTTAACTTATTGCATTTACATTACAATTTTAAATTGTAAATCTTGAGTTATTTGGAGAAAATCCAAGCACCAAAATTAAACATTGAAATAAATAAGCACAGTTGGAATTAAAACTGCTATTAAAGAGAATAGCTTTGGGATCTTCATTTTAGTTTTATAGATTTATTTTAAGCAAAAATAATTTGATTGTTTTTCTCTATTAAAGGTCAAATATCCATCTTAAATATAAGCCCCTGCGGAGTACAGTGTCTGCATTATTACAGTAATTATTATCAGGCAAAGGGATAATATTATTATTGTTTCCTGGAAGAAACTGTTCAAAACCACAAAATCCAAACCATGAACAGCAGCAACATTCAACATCATAGCCCTTCATTTAAAGGAAGATGATAGACAACAGGATGACATGCAAACCTATTATTTCTATTTTCATCAGTGTGATGCAGCGGATCGTGCCTCCATCTGCATGAAAAACTGATCATTAGCAGACTCTTCAAATCACACTGAAATCCAAATGGAATCAGCTGCTCAGTTTAATTATGTATTATCAGCCACAGCCACCTGTTGGTGTGTCTATTCTTATCCTGCTTCAGTGCTGCTGCCTCTGACAGTGACAGCAGCTGAATAAGAAATAACTCTGTCTCCCTCTAAAGGCTGAATGTGCTCCTAACAGCCACATTTTACTCAAGTTTATCTGATGAATAATATGAGTCACTGGTTTATGTCTGTTTCCCAGTACCTCCCACCCCTTATTCAACTTTTAGAAACTGTCAAACTGAAATTCCCTTTTGGTATGCAATGCATAATGATTGATTCATTTAATTTAGAACATAAATAGATGCTATCCTCTTTTTTTTGTGTCCTCCTGCTTCTGTGCCACAAGTAAGACTTATTTTAAAGCTTTAACTGTCTGCATAAATAGACTGGCTGACAAATTTTGAGGTCTGTCTGTTAAAAAAAGTATTTATTTATTTATTTTTATAGCTGTTGCCTGCGAAGCTAGATTTGTGCCTTTATTTCCAATTAAATTAACATTTTCAAGAAAAAAATTGAATTTTAATTAAAAAAAAAGAAAGAAAGAAGTGTTAGAAGGCAAATATTTGACACCCAAAAATTTCAATTTTGCAAGAAATTTTTTTCCAAAAACACTTTTTTCCTTCATCATTTTTTTTTTTTTTTTTTTAAATTGAAGCAACTTATATTACTTGACTATTGCAAAAGCAGAAAACTCAGTTTTTATACATGTTCAGAAAGTGAGTTTTTGCATGATTTAGTTGAGGTTATATGAGTCCAACCAAAGCTAAGGGGATCTCCTTTAGTCAGAGACACTCAACTGTGGTTTGACTCATATATATATAACCTAAACTAAACCATGCAAAAACTCTAAATGGTTAAAAAAAAAAAAAAAAAAACTTCCTTTTTTGTTGTTAAATAACCATTTTTTGATTGAATAATAAAGACACAAATCTATATTCATAGTTGCTCTCCTTATTACCAGGAGGGGGCGCCCTTACACAATTATTTATTTATTTTTTGTTTGTTTTTTTTTAACTTCCATCCCCTAACATTGGTTTCTTACTGTGCTGTGTTACATCCATTTTGGACCCTTTGAGCATTTTGAACATAAGTTAAGCAATAATATAATCTACAAATTACATTATTACCCATATTACCACTCCAACACATCATTGCAGACCATCCACATGTTGTTGTTTTTTTTAAATTTCCATGAAGATGAAAGTGATCATCAATAATCATCCACCGTCACTACCACAAAGCAAAAAATAGTCTCAAACAAAGTGTTGCCTCGGAGCAAATTCTAAGTCTATTCCAGCATCTGTGGAATATCCTGATCAGACAAGGCCGCGCCTTGCAGGATCTTCTGCAAACGCCTTGCTGCCAAATACCACAGCACACCTTAAAAGCTCAAAATGTTAGGGCTGTTTTGTAAAAAGAAAAAAAAAAGAACATTCACGATTCTCACAGAATGAACCATATTAATTGATGTTGGTGACTGACAGACAAGTTATACACAGCTAAAACAGCTTGGGGTCAAATACGGGTTCAGCACATTAAAAAAAATATCGTCACAATTTTATGCTTAGTCAGTTGTAACCATCAAATTAGGAAGTGTCATGAAATTTAAAGCAATAAATAAATAAAAAGTAAACTATTATTTTTTGAATGATAAACATTAAATGGGGTCAAGTTGCTGAAAAATCCAGTAGAATACCATTATGAGAATTGGACACCATTAGGAACCATTAGAAGAAACCAGTAGGAACCATTTGAAGAAATCATTAGAAGAAACCAGTAGGAACCATTTGAAGAAATCATTAGAAGAAACCAGTAGGAACCATTTGAAGAAATCATTAGGAACCATTAGAAGAAACCAGTAGGAACCATTTGAAGAAATCATTAGGAACCATTAGAAGAAACCAGTAGGAACCATTAGAAGAAATCATTAGGAACCATTAGAAGAAACCATTAGAAGAAACCATTAGAAGAAACCATTAGGAATCATTAGAAGAAACCAGTAGAAACCATTAGACTCATGTAGGAACCATTAGACTCCTGTAGGAATCCTTATAGGGACCAGTTGTATTCCTTTATAATTGTGATGGAGATAATAGAACCCCATTAGAAAAACAAACTTAACCATTAAGAAAATATAGAAACCATTAGAAACTGTCAGGAAGCAGTAGAAACCAATAGAATATGCCTATTGGTTGCCTAATGGTTTCTCTGACATTTTTCAGCAGGGATTGACCCTAGGGATAATAGGAGGATTACATTTGTTGCAATGAGAGTCAAGAATGTAACAACAAAGTTGTAAAGAAGTGAAAATGATGTTGTGCACATGTGTGTTTATATGCTTTGATGGTTTATACAGTATTTGTCAGACTTCAGAAGTCTAGGATTCTTTATAACATCGTGTCGTCTCAGTCTGGGACAGTTTTTCCCGCCTGTTGCTCAGAAGTGTGTGAGGTCAGTGTCTGTCTGGCACAGGAGTGTGTTGTTGACGTGCTTCCATCTGTTCTCCGGACATGGAGTCTGGACTGGAGGTCCCTCCCTGCAGACTGTGAAGTCATCACAGTTGTCATTAGACCAGCTCTGCTAATGACCCACTGCTCACTGGTCAGACCCTCCTTCTGAGTCCTTTAAAAAGGAGCCTGAATCAAAGCTTCAGCACACTTTACTCACACAGAACCTCTGAGCATGCAGGTGGGTACTTCTTTTTATTCCCAGTCTGAGCATTTACTCTCCCTAATATTTTCCTCAATGATGATGATGTATGTAGAGAACTAAGATTTATTCATTTTTTAATGTCTTCTTTTCGGCTGCAGCGCCACAGGATGGCTCCCATAATGCTTTGTACTGTTGTTTTCCTGCTGTCTGCTTTGGAATTTGTTGCAGCACAATGTAAGTACATGATTTATCTAAGATCTGAATTTAATGTTGGATGAACTGCTAAACTATTTACACTGAGAATGATGTATTTTCTAGCAAAGTTTAAACAGTAATCACTATTTAATTAGTTCTAATTTCCATTTGTACAATATATTTCCTGTCTTTCAATCTACCGTACATGAGAAGATACGACAGGAAATATTAATGTTGCTCCTTTGTTAATAGCCTCCATGAATAGTGCTTAATTTACCAGAATACATTTACACACAATAGAATAAAGTGGTCCATGGATGCACTGACATACTGAATATTGTGCAAACCAAACAGAGGTGAGACAATCCTGCATTTGTCAGATATGAATAAAACAGATTATTTTGCATATTTATTCATTGATGCGTCTAAATGGGTTTGTATGTAATATATCCAGTGCAGTGGGTTTCATGTTCATTAGATAGGAAGCTCGATTGAGTTCTGATACTAGTTTAACCAACGTCATTATTATTTCACGTGTTTGTTTTTAGTGGACTTACTGGAATCTGTGTGTTTTTGTGCCCACTCGTGTTTGCTCTTTTAATAATAATTCACTAGCAGCAAACAACACTACATCTTTATATGTGCTACTACATTACCTTCTGTTACAGTGACTTCTGGTAGAGAAATTTCTTTTTTTCTCCCTCTTTTATTCTCTTAAAAACAGCCAGTTGCAGAGGCCGATGTGGTTCAGAATACTACAGGGGTTACATGTGCCAGTGTGACTACAGCTGCCTCAGTTATGGCGAGTGCTGCAAAGACTTTGAGTCACAATGCACCACAAGTGAGATTTCATTCAGAAAAACAAAATAACATCATAGTAATAATAGTAATAGTATATGTGGTGTATGTGTGGTGTGTCTGTGTGCAACAGAAAGCTCGTGTAAAGGCAGATGTGGTGAAAGCTTCAGAAGAGGACGCCTGTGCAACTGTGACAGCGACTGTCTGAAGTACAACCAGTGTTGTCCAGATTATGAGATGCACTGTGATGCAGAAGGTGAGTCTGCATGTAAGTGTGTGTGTGTATGTGTGTGTGTGAGCAGTGGTTCTCAAAGTTTTAAAGCTCAAGTACACCCTTCCTCTGACTACATTTTGCTCAGAAAACTGTGAAAAAACAACCATAGAGTGTCATAATGAAATGAATGAGTAATAACACACATTTTACAGAATCTCATTTTGCAAATAAGTGGAACAAAACAGAATTTAGTGCCTCCTGAATAGATATGTTTCCAGTCATCTTCCACCTGGTGTGGGACCAAGATTGACTATTATATTTTCAGTTCATGTTCTAATCAAGATCATAAGTATGATTATAATTTTTAACGAAAAATAAACATTATAAAACACCAAATTTTTGATGCTTTAATTTGTTAATTTTACGCTCTCTCTTAAGTACCCCATGTAGTGCCATCGTGTACCCCCATTTGAGAAACACTGGAATAGAATATACCTTTATTATTATTATTATTATTATTATTATTATTATTATTAGTACTGAACGATTTTGGAAACTAATCTAATTGCGATTTTTTTTCCCCTCAATATTGCGATTTAATATGCAATTATTTTTTCAAAGGCCTCTTGTCATGTATTTTTCAATAAACACAAGCAATAAATCAATCTGTTCAATTATAAACAATTTCAGATTTATTTAAACGTTAAATAAATATAAAATATAAATTTTAAAGCACAGATTACAAGAATAAAGCAAACAAATCTGTGGCTCTACCTCTTCAACATATCTAAGTCACTTCACAATTCATGAAACATGTAAACATGTGGACGGCACTTTTTAAACACTCTCTGAAGTTAACAGGACAGTACACGACAGGACAAGAAAAAAATAAAATAAAATATTAATATAAAAAAAAAATTGCAGCCTTTGTGATTACAAAATGGCGTTTTATTATTTTATTATTATCATTATTATTCCCCACTGGGAAGATTCAGTTGTTGAAGCAACAGGATAAAAAGAGTTAACAGTAATTAAGAAACAAAAATAAATACCAACATGGATAATAGAGCAAAGAAATTGTGCAAATTTTCTGAATTTTACTGGCATATTAAAAGTTGCAAACACTTTTCATCAAAGATGTAGTGCAGTAATGTAATGAGCGTACTGGGGCTGTGCCATTGACCTAAAAAAGTTCACAATTTCTATTGTTTCATTAGATTCAGACATCAAAAGCTTGAGGTTCATTCTTACAAGGATAAAGAAGAAAAAAAATTATAATTTACCAATACCAGAAAACCTCAGATTAGATTTCAGCTTGAGTCTTAAATGGTGTTTTTCTGCAGAGCCAACGATGACATTAGATGCTTTAGACCAGCAATCCTTCACTCTCAGCGAAGGAAACAAACAAGGTAGGTGACACATACATTTTCAAATGTAAAAAAACCCTCTGAAGTATGATTTCACAATAAAACACTGCTCTATAGAGAGCAGAAAAGCTCAGTGCTTTCAGCTGGTTGTCACACGGCCACTACAGGCCAAGTCTTAAAGAAAGTTAATTAGTTGTGGACTCCAAATGAAACACATTGGAACACACTGTTGGCATGGGATGCTTGTGAGTAAGAGACCTGGGCACAGACTTCAGTCACAGAGAGGAAAAAACAAAATTTTCCTATTTGCAAACTGTCTTTAGCGTGTAATGTTTAACTATGTTTAATTTCCAACCATTTAGATTTAAAATACAGAGAAAACATTGACAGTTTTGGTCAGCAAGACAATGACTGACAGAATTTCACACTAAACTTGTTGTTTATTTCATCCACAGATGATTTAAAGGCCCTGGAACCACCAACATCATATGATGAGTTTTTTGAAACTGGAGTTGAAAATCTGGAGACGAGTCCAATCCCAGACAACAGTAGTGGACCTGAACCCCTCATCGTGACCTCCACTCAACCCACTCAGGGTTCACAGATTGTGGATTCCACTACAGCGACTGTGATGGTGGTTTCTGAAGCAGAGACAACTTCTTTAAAGGAAAGCAGCAACTCCACTGTTCAGCTGACCAATGGCGATGCTCCTGCTGACAGCACAGGTTGGTGTTTTCACGCAGTCTCATCTAAAAATGACTGACAAATGTGCAAGTTGTTTCAAATGTAATGTGGCATTTCAGGAGATACAGATGTGTGGAGGTTATCTGTGTTTTATTAGATTAGCGGTAAGATCATTCATTCAATTCAACTTTATTTATATAGCGCAATTTACATCAAAGTCATCGCGAAGCACTTAACAAAATATAGTCCATAGTAAGAAAGAAAGAACCCAACAAGATCCACATGAACAAGCATTTAGTGACAGTAGGAAGAAATCTCCAGCAGAACCAGGTTCAGGGGTGGCAGCCATCTGCTTTGACTGGTTGAGGTTAGTGAACAGAGGGGCAAACAGGATAGGATAGAAGGATAGTCCATCCCAGTGTTCCAGACTAGTTGAGCCACAAACCATTGATCAGTCCATCCGAGTGTTCCAGACTAGTTGAGTCGTGAACCACTGATCAGGAATCGCCAGCTCCAGCATCAAGACACCTGAAACAGAAAACAGAGCCCTCGGAGGGCGAGGAGAAGGCACAGACTGCAGAAAAAACATGATACACTATGATACACTCGTTCCTAGTGGTTAACATTAAACGTCTTGCAGCATCCTTCATGCTCTGAAATGCTACCACTACAGACGAGGTTTCGTCTTGCACTGGTCGCACATAACGATATTGATATATGGGGTGGACATCAGTGTAAATGGTGTGAAGCAGTGTGAGCAGTATAACGGGTTATGCAACAAAGAACAGAAGTGGGGGGTTTGTCTACAACCCGGCACAACTGTGTCTGACCGGACATCATCCCATTGCGGCTCATTAGAGCTATGTGTAGATGGTGGATCGTGTTTGAATATAATGTTGGTGTTTTTCTATATAATCTTAGTTTTTAGTTCCTATTTTTAGGTTTATGGCTTTGTTCCTAGTGGTTAGGTTAACGCTAATATACGGTATACGCTTTAGCAAATAAGTAGGTATTGAGTTTAGCCTTAAAGGTGGAGAGATTAGCAGCCTCCTGTACTAAGACTGGGAGCTGGTTCCAGTTTAATTAGCTGTCATTAGCCGAGCCGCAATCATCACTCCTAGAAAATGTTCTCTCTTTGATGGTCATTTGGGAAAACTGTTGAGTTTAAGACATCTTCGTGAAGCTGATTTTTTTTTAACCTTAGATCAGAGATGAGCAACTTTGATCACAGCAGGGGCCACAAAAGTGTGATTGTCTGATCCGAGCACTGTAATATGAGTGTTCACATCTACATTTAGAATTTAATTTATAGTACTAATTGCTCTCTACGGTAGAATCTAAAGTCAGCATCTGAACCTTATAGTTGTTTTTTATATTTGTGCTGTTGTTTTGTGGATTTTCTTTCATTTTGTGTATTTTTGTTGTCATTTTCAATATTATTCTTTTAATACTGGTTATTTCTAAAGTCATCTTGTGTTTTTTTCTGTAATTTTGGAGTCATTGTGTGCATTTACCTTTAGACCAAGAGCCGGATGTGGCCCCCAGGCCACCATCGATCTAAACCATTTCTGGTTTAGATCGATGAGTTTTCAGAGATCCAGGCTTTACACATTTGATAGTGTTAGTATTGGAACTTGGTTTATTTTCCACAAAGGCTTCTGTATAAGAAAAATAAAATAATAATAAACAAAAAAAAAAATAACACCAATTCATTAAATTTTTAAAAAAAAATTAAGAAAAAATTATGAGGCTCTAAGTATAGATGTATGAACTCTAAGTCAGTGCCATGCCAAATGTGCTATGTGGGTAACAACATAACCTGAACCCAAGACAGAGGCTGGGCGTTGATCAGAAAATCACAACTAAAAACATATGGATTATGTTCAAAGTGCTTCATAAAATGTTTATGAAGAAATGGTTATCACAAAAATAATAATTTACTCACTAACGGTTGGGTGTAGAAATGTAATAAATTACTTTACTTATTCAAAACATACTTAATTACAAGTAAAATGGCCAATTTAGAAATTCACTTAAACTCAATTACAGTAACGTGAGTACTTGTAATCCATTACTTTCACCTCTGGTCATACCAATATGATTATCTCTGTCTCTGTTCAGAAGCCACGGCCCAAGAAACAACAGAGGAAAACATCAGCAACTCCACACTATCAACCTCAGAACCACCATCTCCAACCACAGTTCTAAAGTCTGAAACAGTGGGACCAGCAGAAGTGACCAGTTCTCCTTCAGCTGAGCCAGTGATCACATCTGCACCCGTCAGCACACTGAGCTCCATCACAGAAAACACCCAAACTACCTCTGTTCCACCCTCACCACCTCCAGACCTGACAGCCACTGCAGAGGAAAGCACCACCACCACAACCACCACAACCACCACCACCTTAGTCCCTCCATCTTCACCCACAACCACCACCACCACCACCACCTTAGTCCCTCCATCTTCACCCACAACCCCTGTCCCTCCATCCACCACTGCGTCTTCATCAGAGCCTGATGCTGAGACTACCATCACGTCACTAAACCCAGCTGCTACACAGGAAGACACCACAAAGAACAGCACACAGGAGGATCCATTACCTGCCTCCACAGAACCAACCAGTCCCCAGGGAACTGAACCAACAACAAAACCTCAGGACCAAAATAAACCTGACAAACCACTGCCGTCCAAGCCTGAGTCTAAGCCTCAGGACCCTCAACAAAACAACAACGACCAACAGGGCTACCAAGCAGGTGAGACGAGGATTAATATTAACAAATTATAAATGAGTGCAATATATGAAGAGTTCATCTGCAAAATAAGATAACTCAATTTTTATAAATTTGAAGAAAACAAGATTTTTCATGATTTAGTTTATATATCAGTTGATGGACTTTGACCAAGTAGAGTACATGTGTAAAACTTAAGGCCAGGGGGCCAAATCCTAGCCCTCAGAGCATCCGATTTGGTCCGCAGGAGAAAGTGAAAATGACAAAGAAAACATGAATGATTGTGTAAATTACCATATAATTCAGTTGTAAATTGTTGTAGAATGAACTCTAAATATTTCCAAAATCCTGCAGTTTTTCTTAAACTATTCCTCAAAATATCCTCTAATTAAATTAAAAATTGGTATAGAAAAAATAAAAAAATGAATGGATATTTAAGTATCTGTCATTTATTGCCAATATATTGTTGATACCTTCCACACTTTCTGTCTAATTTACAACTGCAAGTGCAAACTTGGGCACATTAATTTTGAAATTGTTCGTTTTCCTGCCTAAAACCTGTGGCCCACTTCGAACTGGTCCGTATTTGGCCCTTGAACAAAAATGAGTTTGACACCCCTGAAGTAAAGGATACAACCGTATAGAACACCCTCAACTAAATCATGAAAAACATAATTTCCAGAAAATTGATGAAAATGAACTCTTCTCCATATTGTTAATCATGCACTTATTATTTCCTGAGTTTTCCCACAGATGGAGCAGTTGCTGTTACTCAGTTTCCATAATTTATAGACAATCCTGTTTGTTTCTGATCAGTCATTGGTATAAACAGACATTTGCTCACTAATGAGTCCCTTTTTGCAGACGACAGCAATGACCCAGACCTGTGCAGTGGAAGGCCAGTCAGTGGAGTCACTACACTGAGGAACGGAACCACAGTGGTTTTTAGAGGTTAGTGTCTTCACTATAACTGGATCAACTGCCAAATCAGTCACAGAGCAAATGAAGATCGTCTTTGGGATTTAAACAGATGTATTATCTTTACTTCACTGATTCTATCAAATTTAAACACACTAGTGCTCGTCCACCTCAGCACCTCCCAGTCGCCATGTTTTTTAATAGATCAAAATCAGAGCATTCAAAAGAAATGTGCGAAGATTTAGAGAAAACCTCAAATTAAACAAACAAAAAATAAAATCTGCACAAAATGCACAGAAAAGCACAATCTGCAGCTGGAAATAATTATTCTACTTCTTGATCAGCAAAGCTTTTCCACCTGCCAAGAAAAAAAACAACAAAAGACAAATTCAGAACAGCAAAAATTACCTGTTTTCGCAAATTAACGCGAAACAAAAAAACCTTGGAGAGACCAAAGTTAATCAGAATCAATTTTGTTTTTCAAAATTTGAGGCAAAAGGTCTGGAAATGATCTCATCAGATGAAATCTCAGCATAATTTGATGAAGGAAAGACAAAAACACTGAGGACTTGCTGTGAACAAAGAAAAGAGACAATGACTCATTTTGATAAAACTCAACTTTTGTTCCGTGAGCACCAATGTAAGCGGCTGATCACAGTCGTAGATATGATTGACATGTTTAACCATTAAACACACTGATAGGACACTGGGATGTTGTCTGGATTATGTTCAAGAAACACATTAAATGCAACTGACTGAGGCTAAGACTAAAGCAATAGTTGAAAATGGTCCTGCAGCCAATCCCAGTTGGAATTATGTTCAAAATGAAAATATTTAAAAAATCAAGTAGCCTGTATTCTAAGTATGTGAGAATATATTAAAAACATTCAGCAATAAGAAATAAAAAAGAAATAAACTGAAAAAACATATTGCACATTAACTTATATCACAAACAAAAGATAAACTAAAATTCACAATCGTGTAAGTTCTTAGTATTATTATTTTTCCATTGGACTGTCCACACATACTGTGTTGTCTGCACCACAGAATGAAAGATTCAAATAATTCATGAAGATGGATGATTAACTGATATGTATTAAAGCCAACCAGATTGACTGATTTGATTCACTGTCATCCACCTCAGGACATTACTTCTGGTTCCTGGACATGAACAGAGTTCCAGGTCCAGCCCAAGGCATCACACAGGTTTGGGGGGTCCCTTCGCCCATAGACACTGTGTTTACCCGCTGCAACTGCCAAGGAAAAACCTACATCTTTAAGGTGACCTGTACAAGTTTTAAACGCTGCTGTCATTGAACGTGCACTAACATTGTGGTTTGTGATTCACGGTGTGTTCAGGGTGGCAGGTACTGGAGGTTTGAGAATGATGCTTTGGACGCTGGTTATCCCAGAGCTGTTAAAACAGGCTTTGATGGGCTGCAGGGACACATTACAGCAGCTCTGTCTGTGCCTCAGTACAACCAGAGGGGAGAGTCAGTCTACTTCTTTAAGAGAGGTGTCAAACACAGAAAACCATACTTTGATTTATTAAAGCTATATTTCTTTGATTTGGTGTAACTCGATTGTTTCCTCCAGGTGGCTTTGTCCAGAAGTACTCCTACCAGTTTGGCACCAGTCCATCATGTGGCAGGAAAACTCAGTATATTGTTTACCAAGCCAGCAGGCGAGCAGCTCGACAAGCAGGTATAATAAATAGCTATTGAAACTATAGAAATGTTCTTCAACTAGTTTTGGCCATAGGGCTTTATAGGTGAAACATTGGGCTATAGTTACAATAAAATAAAATAGAAATGTTGCATTTGAATAGTAGTTGATCTTTTTGACTTGATACATCATTCACTCACCATTTTAGGGACTCCTTTTAAAGATTAACGTCAGAATAGAAAGTAACACATAAACAGCCTGATTCACTGAAGGTGTGACTGCAGGCGTAAGAAGACAACCCACAATGTAGGTTAGTGCACACATTCTATCACTAACGATGTGCAATGTCTCGAATATACTGTAAAAATAACACAAGCTATTGTCCCAACTGAATTATTATATACAACGCAAAATAATAGGCCAAGATGCGAAGAGATCAATTTAGCACAGGGATCCGAATTTATTCAAAATGAGATTGTTTTGTGTATTATTTACTGCATTCAACAGGTTTTTACCACATTACCACATTTCTCCCAGATAGCCTTCATGTTTCTCCTACTAAAATTCAAAAACATGTTCCACTAACACCACCTAAATTGAATTTCATGCTTGTGGTCACTCTCCTCGGCCACTTGTGCTGTACACAATAGGTAAAAACAACAGCAAAACAATCAAATAAATAAACTAAGTATAACAGTGAATAATTACAAACCATAGGACAATAACACAAGAGCAGAGTCTCATGCCGTGTTAAAAGCCAAAGAATAAAAATGGGTTTTAAGAGAATTTTTAAAAAAAATGGACAGTGATGAGGCATTTCACACCATGGCCGTCTCCACTACTTTTGCATCCGTTATCATCCGACTTGTCAATCTTAGCAAATCACAAGCAACAGGCGAACACACAGCGAGTGCAATCAATTAGCATGAGCTGTTTTTTTGGGATCTTAAAGCTGATAACCGGAGTTCCTGAGAAACGTCTCAATGTCCCGCCCTAAACAGCCTCACTTCCTCCCACTTCCTCTCCAAATCTACGCCTCTACTTTTCTGTACTCGCATCACAGAACATAACAAGGCTGCATCGGGTCGCATTGATATGTCTATGGGTCAGGTAAGAGCCAAAATCATATTTACCCGTTTGCTGTTGTGACGCGAGGCCTTGTTTACGTGCACAGTTTGATTCACTTTGATTGACAGTCTCAAAAACAGGAAGTCGAAGCCTATTGGCTGGACGTGCTCGCCGATCATTTCTATTTGTATAGGGGTCTATAGGATGAAGGAGGGTCTCATATACATTAATGTATATGAATGACCACCGGCAGTAGATCATAGTAAAAGACTAGTTAGATATTTTTTCGCATTTCAAAAGAATCATAAATAAACAATCCCAAAACTGGCAGCGTAAGCCACGTGCAACACACGTTTAACAGATTCCCACTGTCGTCTTCTTCCCTCCCAGTGTCCGTTTTAGAACCAGCCATCAACATCCGCACATCATGGAGAGGCTTCCCCACCACAGTGACGGCTGCCGTGTCCATCCCCAGTCAGACTCAGCCTGATGGGTACAAGTACTACGTCTTCTCAAGATGTAAGTGCACACTGAATACTAGTCTCCACTCTTTATTATTGCATTTGACACAAAGGCAGGCCTTGAAAATTATAATTTCCTTTTTCTCTATGCATTTACTTTTGTTTTTTTTAAGGCATCACATTTTTTTTTTGTTAATCTCTGACATAAAAACTGAAGAGGGTTTGGGGGTTACATAATTCCAGAAATCTATTTTCTTCACACAAGTTTAAATGACAAATGTGTACAAGTGGGCACACTGATTCATAAAATCATAAGAACAAAGTGTCCTTTGCTTGTGTGGAGCAAAAAAAAAAACCTCTTTACTTCAAGACTTAATAAGGACCATGTGTGTGTTTGTTGGCTGCTTTAGTTACGCATATGGGAAGTTCATTAAGGGCGGAGTTTATTCACCTATAGTTCTTTTTTACTGTGGTTAAACCGCAGTAAATATTTTCCCTTTTAGAGACGATACCAGTGGGTTGGAGAGAACTGGAAGTGCAGAGTGAACACTAAGTCTACAGTTTACAGTCTAGTCATTTACATCATTTACCAAATACCAAAGCTCTTATAAAGCATCTGAAGCCAAAAGCCGTCAAAACTAATATCGTGAAAACTAAAAGCTTCAAACAAACCACCTTCCTCTGCCTTCGAGCAAATGGAAAACCATAAAACATCCTTTTAAAATGTAACAATCCAGTCTTTTCTTTTATATTGCAGCAAAATCCTACAGTGTGAGAATGGATAGTGGACGCCCGGCCATCGCAGCACCCAGCGCTAATACGGTGTCTCAGAACGAGGTTTTCAAGTGTCCAAAGAAAGTCTGAAGAACAGTGACAGTGTCGAGAAAAAGCAGACCGTCACACTGGATTCAGACAGAATTTATTATTGTCAAAAAACACACTGCATCAGCCAAGATTACAACTTTAAAAAAGTGAAACATGAACAAGAACAAAAACATTGGAGCTGAACACGGAGAGAAGTCACTCCAAGATTAAATGACTTCTGTTGGGAATGGTGAACTCTTCAGCGCTTCATCTCGCAAATCTTCTGCCAAAGAAACCCCGAGAGGGAAAAGCTGGACCTGTCGAGATGTAAAGTACGATATGAGAAGATGACTATATATGTTCATAAGTGATAGTTTTTGGCAATAAAAAAATCATTTAGACATTTCTGTGAAGGCTTTTGGTTTGTGCTCGGAATAATTATTGATATTAAACAAAGCAAACATAGATTCTAAGCCACCCTGAGGTAAATCAGGTCAGGTGGTGGTTAACCCATCTCAACTTCCTCCAGTTGACCTGTTTTTTTTGTTTTGTTTTTGTTAAAGGCACTTATTTAGCTTACTTTAACCACACCAGGGTTCAATTCCCCTGAAAGTGTCTGAGTTGTGGGGGAGGGGATTAAACTTGGCCGCCTTGGCCGGTGACATTGACTGAAGGTGGCTGTGGAGTCTCACAGATATAAAGTTTTGCTTGTTTACGCTAAAAATCCCATTAAACTGTGCAATATGAGTAATAGTGCAGTGAAAATGAGCACCCTTAGTAACTGACAGTGCTTTTAAAAAAGCAGTCTGAATGCAAAAAAAGTCCAATTGAGGAGTTAAAATGACGAACACCAGCAGGTATAATGCACAATTTCAACCTTTTTTTTTTCTTTTGGAAGAAATCAGATTTCCCTGTGATCTCGTGCATATTAAACATTAAATGTGACTTCTATAATTTTGAGTATGAACTGAATGCTACATACCGTGACCCACATGCACAAAACAAGGTTCCGAGGTAATAGTGATCATGCCGCAGACACACACTGCGTTTACGGAAGTAAATATGTAGGAATACCATCCCGGCGTGTGGCACAGATAAAGCATCTGTACAACTGAAGCCAGTACTATAGCCCTGCTCCTCTTGGGACGTTTAGAGCATTTCAAAATATCGGATACATTTTGATTTAGGAGCACATAAGAAAGAGTCTAAGATCAGAACATTTGTACTATTCAAACTGTCTTTTAACAGATCGGATACAGGTCGCATATGGGGGGGAAAAAATAATAACTAATCGGATTTGGGCTGCATTTGCCTACAGTCTGAATGTAGCATTAGACATCATTTTAACTTGCTGCCCATCATCTCTCACCCACTAACATGAGCCGTGACGTATGATCAGGGTTAGAATGGCAGTTGGCTTGGGTCCAATACTTTACCTCCTCTCTTCATGCGACTGCCGCGGCCCTGAGGCCATCGCTGCAGCTGCCTGCTGGTACCGGGCCGGGACACTCTTAGCTGGGCGCTTCTTGTATCTGGGAACACAAAACAAGACCCCCAAAGGAGAAGTTATGAGAAGGAAAGGGGATCTTTACAGCAGGGGAGGGGCACGTGGTGCTTCCATTACCTGCAGAACTAGAGGACGGCTCCTGGCTGGTAGACGGGAGGCTGGCCTTGTCAGACGGCTGACTTTGCTCCTCTACGTCTCCCTGGGACACGACGGGCTCCACAGATCCTTCAACAACAGCCCTGTAACAGAACACGTCATAATGTCACTAAGTAAATTATTATATTATATTTGTTTGCCTGGTAACCTGCTTCATTACTAATAACATCTAAAATCACGATAATTTCATAATTGAAATCAAGATTATTCAAATGATTATTTGTCAACCAAACTAATTGATTAATTGCACATCCTTAGCTGAGAGTCACCTTTCAGAGTCAGGCTCCAGGAAGACGTCGTCCCTCTCCTCTCCTACACCAGCAGCTCCTGACACAACCAGTCCAGGTGTGGATGTGCTCACCGTGGGAACAGACTGGGAGGCAGGCTCTGGGGTGTCAGACTGAGCTACCTCTCCAAAGACTTTAAAAGCATCAAAACATGTTTTATATCCAGAAGATGTTCTAATACCCAAGATGATCTTTTATTATTAGAAAAATGTTGCAGGCTTAAAAAAGGAACAAAATGTATAAAAAGATATTTCATACCTGGTGCAGTAACTTGCAGTGGTGCAGTGGGGACACTGCGGCCCCCGGACTCCTCATCGTGAGAAGTTAAGAAAAGTGGACTTTCAAAAATCCCCAGACCTGAACAAAGTTTTAAGAGCCAACAGTGGAATTAGAAACTATTCTTCACATAGGCAAGATAATGCTATACTTTTTATCACAAAAAACAACACTAAACATCCAGTGGTTATGCTTATGGATTTTAAAGTTCAGTACTGGCAGTTATTAGGTGTGTTGTACCTCCTTGTGAGGCGAGTTGTCCTAAATCAGAATGTGAGGAGGAACTGGTCTGCTCATCTGAAAGTCCAAACCTGAAGCGAGGAACCCCAGCCACTTGGGGAGAGCTGGCAAAATGCAGGTGAAAAGGAAAATTAGACTTGAAGTGTTCTCTTCAAGGCATGCAGACTGAAAGCAGTGTGTGTGCCTGTTGGTTAACACTAAACCATTATTTAAAAATTGAATTTCAACCATGTCATTCTCACAGCCACTGCTGAAAAGCTATTGGTGATGGAGTATGTAAAGTACTTCCAACAGAAATCCACTCAAAGAATCAAACACGTGATGAAATCTCTTTCTGTTACTGTCGCATGTGTCACTTTTACTGAGAAAAATTGTGTTACTATGATAGCTTCCACATGTGCACCAAGTTAATTTATATTAATAAATTAATTAATTTATATTAATAAATTAACTTGCTTCAACAATCAGAAGACAAGATCGATGTTGAAAGCATGAAATCGTCCAAAATTCTAAACTATCTAGAATTTGGCTGCCGTCTGTTGCACAAAGCTTCATCCTCTCTTTGTCCAGCACCTTTACTGACCTGAACTTTTAAAGACAAATCTGGCCTTCTTGTCCAATATCAGTGCCCCAAAGAGTGGTTAAAAATCCCCATAAACACATTCCTCAACACTGCAGTAAGACATCCGGGAACAGTTGAAACTCACATGGTCCTAAAGGAGGGTGGAGCAACTCCATATCAAACCCAACCGTTAAAATTTATGAGCAAAAATGTCTTAGTCTGACTATGACGTGCAAATATAAATTAAACTTGTTAAATTAAAATGCTTGTTTTTAGAGAAAAAATAAATGTTATTCCTAATTTTCTTCATTATCTTTTAAGGGCGTTTCGATCCGATATTGATATCGGTCTGACTTCAGCAAAAAACCAGTGTCGGAATATTTGATTTGACTTATGTTATTTTTCGGGGACTTCTAATTCATTTTATCTAATTGTAGAATATTCTTGTGTTTAAGGTTAAAATATATGTAACCCATTGGCTAATAATAAATCTTTGGTGGGACTTACTGAATGGCCTGGTCAAAGTTGTCTGATTGATGAGGAACCACTAGAGTAGGAATGCTGGGAACCATCCTGTCATCCTCGTCAAAGTAGTGCTGCTGCGGAAGAGGAGATGTTTGTCACAAACATTAAAGATCAACCATACCAGTGTAATCTACATAAATAACACACAATTTGGAAAATAAGACTTACAGCACTGCCTTGCATCCCAGAAGTGAGTCTGCCCACTGACTGCCGGCGAACAGGAATGTGCTAAATTAAAAAAATTAGACAAAATGTGTCTTTTATAGATAAATAATAACAGTCAAATACTGTAAATGAATCAGAACATAAGGATTTATTGCGATTACCTGAACTTGTACAGTTGAGCCCAGTTCAGAGGTTGGTGTTGGGTGGATGCCATGACGCGGCGGCAGCTGATGCATTGGTCTCCGCGGTGATTGGGGCATGCGGGTGCTAGAGCTTGTGATTGGCTGTTCAGCCGAGAGGGCCTCCATCGAGCTGCTCTCAACTGTAACACAGTTTCAAAATGGTTCAAGCAAACAGACTGACATTTGGTCGAGGGTGGTACAAGAGAATTATCACAAATAAATAAAAATAGATAAACAAATAAATAATTGGGTAAACACCTTGCTCTTAAAAAGTCTGGCACAATGAACTTAGGTTCTCTAACACTTTCCAATCAACAAATAAATTAGCAGTTTCCGTCATGCATTGTATATTTCATTTCCACATCTTAAACCAACAGAAATGTTTAAATCGACATTATTGCTGGTCTGTAACAAAAGACATATTCAACCATCTGGTGTCTGGTCTGAAAAGATGCATTGAAGTTAACCACATGCTACAAATGCTAAGCACAAGAACTGGAAATGTTTTTCCACCTTTTCTCAGAAAACAGCAACTATTTTACACTTTTTCCAGTCACAATAAAGAGTCAGCTTATTGAGTGGACGACGAGACATGTGGAGAATCTGAGGTGGGTGGAGGATATAGTATTTAACTAGGTTTCCTGGAGCTTACAGCTGGGTGTCTGGGAATCTGCTGGCCTTTGGGTGGAGTCAGTAGCCCCCAAACTTTCCTCAGTCTCAGTGCCCACGTCTGTGACATCAGCACCCTGCCAAATGAAAGAAGACGGGAGAACATTAGAAAATCACAAGGCTGTAAATGAGACGGGATGGTTTATGGTTCAGCTTTAAGACATTCAAAAGACTTGTAAAGATGAGAATACAGTGAGGCGAGGATGAGCAGTAAAAGGGAAATAGAGGCCAGAAGCATTACCATGATTTACTGGCAGAAAATGACAAACAGATTATGATTCATTTTTACCCAACAGGGAAACAAAGATTGTCTTTAGAACGAGCAGACAACCCCTCAGGAGGAGCACAGACAGCCTTATACGGACTTATGACGAATGTACACATTTATATTAAACACAAACAAGAAGCTGGAACAAGGATTTTGTTCTGAAAAGCTTGGTATGCAAATATGGGTGATTCTATATCATTATAGAGACTGCTGGGCTATGCATTGCTATGAATCTGACGATACAATGCACATTATGCATGTCACAATACGATATATCCCCGATACAAAACAATACAATATACATCGCAATATCAATAATTACAAAATTCACCTTTACAAGTACTAAACGCTCTGAAATACTTTTTTTTTTCTCTGAGAACAAGTTAATGGCAACCAATATCATATAAGTGGTATGTTTATCAAACTGCATTCAACTTCCAGCTAAATTGCATTGAGGAGTGAGGTAGTTAAACAAGGTCTGATTGGTTCCCTAACACTTAGTGACTGGGCATTTACGGGCTATACATATATTAGCACAATTAGCTCATAAATTATTTTATTTGTTTCATCCCAAGAAAAACCAAGTTTCCCGAGCAGAGTAGGTGTGGATTGTCGGGAGTCCCGATATATTAGTTTGATTTGACATACGGTATAATAATGAATGACTAATTAGTAATACATTATAATCAATAATTAAGTGCTGAAGAGACTGTGTTGGAAAAGGAGAAGCTGTAGCTGTGAACTTATTGAGAGTCACAGCTAAACTCACCTCTGTGTCGTCTCCTTCAAAAGCCTCGTTCCCATCACCACTACACTCATTGCTGTCCTCCCCCTCCTCCCCCATCCCACTGTTATCTTCATCCTCCTCTTCTTCTTCCTCGTCGTCGTCCTCTTCTTCTTCTTCCTCCTCCTCCTCCTCCTCCTCCTCCTCATAGTCCTACAATGATAAGAAGTTGTCAGATTTTTGTAAAAACCTTAACGTTGATGAGTTAACTTGGCATCTTCATACTTGCTCCTCTTCCTCTTCATTCTCCTCTTCCTGGTCCTCACTTTCTGTATCTGTAATTATGACGATCACTTCCTGCTGCAGTGTATCGAATGTTTCACTTTGGCTCAAAGAAGCCTCTTGGTCCATTGGCACAGATTGAGAGGCTTCATCCTCTACCGCTGCAAAATCATCTGCCTGCAGGACAAAACAACAGACATTGCACCACCTGCATTAAATATACATTGTTAATATTTAGCCCCACCTTAGTGACCATAGTAATGAAGTGAAGACAGAACTGAATTTTGACATTCCAGATGGGGTTAGGTATTGTGTTTCTCCTGCACTTATATAAAGATTTGTTTGTGTTGCTCTCTTGAAATGATAGTTTTATTATTCCCTGTCTGAATGTTTCACTTTTAATCATGTTAAGCACATGGAGTTACTTTGTGCATGAATTGCACTATAAAATCAAATCAGCTTTGCCTTCCATGATCACTTGCTAAATTCTTTATAGAGTGTGGGCACTCTACTCGGCTCATTATGTGTTTTGCTTCAAGGGATTTGTTATTTTCATATCAAATGCGTGTTGAAGGTTGTGGGGGTGCGGCTTTGGACGGAGCCCCGATGGGAGCATACAGGAGCTTAGAGAAGTTCTTGCTAGCACAATCCTTGCTTTATTTTGAACTGCACCATTAAACAGGGCAATCTCGCACCAGTTATCAAAAGTGTTGTTAATATATGTAAATCACATGAAACAGACAAATACACAGCGCATAAAATCTCCTAGCATGCTCACCAAATGTATAGCTTTTTATTTGGGATATCAGTAAATCAGGACCTGGGTTGGCAGAAGCTGTGGAGTCCTGGTGCTTTACACCTTTGAATCCACACTATTGCATTTCATTGTGATTTGATGTCAGGCTACATGTAGCAGATTGGTCCCGATACCTTTGCCAATATAATGCATGTAATGTATACTGAACACATGATACAACAAAGTGTAATACTATTTCCACAAAATGTGTTTTTGTCTCTACGTTGTGTTCTTGATAACTGTAAGAAATTGTCTTCACGTTGATACTAATACATTGTTTTCCTGCATTTATTAATTTCTTAGAATATAATGTAAAATAATGTCTATACCATTTCAAAGACAAGGCCTACCTGGCTTACTTCACTGATGTCTTGACTGTCTGTGGGCACAACGCCCTCAGCCTCAGCACTGTCCTCGGCAAACACCTCCTCCTGAAGACAAAGCATTGGGTGTTTAGGCCACCAATGATTAACGTTACTAAAAACAAAACAAAAAATTTCCTCACCCCTGGGTCTACTCTCTGGATAATGCGAAGCTTCTTAGCAATCGGACCCCTAGCTGCTTCTTCTTGGGTTGTTTCAGTTTCTATGACCACTGTGCTGCTCTCCTCCTCTTCACGAGGCCTCTTTGACATTGTGGAGGTTCCAGGTGTTGCTGAGACTGATGATGGAGTAGAAATGTGTTAATTTGTTAAATACTAGTACTGATAATAGAACCAAGTTCAAAAATCTAAAAAAAAAAACGTGCCTTTAATGCAAAAAATATGCACACAATTAACTGTTAAGGGACAGTGGCAAAAAAGACAAAAAGGATGCACAGCATAGGATTAAGTAACAATACATTCATTCACCTTTGCCCACTCATTATTATACTCTTACCTATGAATCCTTTCTGCTAAAACAATAGCCTTCAATGTTACGATGACATAACTGCAGCAACATTTCCAGTTTCCAAAAAAACAGTCTCACCCGTGCCAAAAACGGAGGAAGTAGAGGACGTTGAAGGCCATTCCACCTGCGAGCTTGTTGTTGCTTCAATCACCACAGGCGCAGGTTCCTGATTGGACGGCTCTGCGTGTGTCACGCTCTGCTGCTGTGTTGGCTGAACAAAAGCTGTGGCCTGTGTCTGAGTCTGCTGAACAGTCAGCATGGGGCTGGCTAACGTGGTCTGGACATTTGGGCTAGCTGATCGCACCGAGCCACTGGCGCTACCATACACTGTCACATGCTCCACAGGAGGCCCGTCTGAAGACTGCATGGCTGCCAAACATTTCAAACAAACTTTAGGTCAGGACTTTTTTTTAAAAAAAGAGAAAAATCTACACAGAATGTTCTTCCTTAATGCTTATATTTACCTTCTTGAGTTTCCACTTGTGTGGTTGGCATTACTGTGGCAGTGGGTGTTGGTGTGGGCACAGGAGCTGGGGTGATCATTGGTCTGATGCTCGCTCTGGGAGTGGGCTTGTTCCCTGGGTTGACAGGCTGTTTGCTGGCTGTAGCAACTACAGGAGTTGGTTTAATGTTTGCAGTTGGAGGCTCCGATGTGCTGGTGCTGACAAAAAAACATTAATCAGAATATAATTTAATGTTCCCAGAGGGAAATTACTTTTCTAAAAGTGGCTTAAAAATGAAAAACAAATGCAAAGTACAGTTCAAATTACTCATAACAATAGAGGGGTTTCACAGCGCGTCATCCACCTGGAAGTCGCTATATTGGCGATATTCAGCAGGTAAACAAAGCACACACACAAGCAAATCCCAAATTTCGAGAGAAAATGGTGAATTATTGCCTTGTTCTGGGCTGTACCAATCTGTCAGACCGTGAAAAACAGTCAGATAGCCTTCCAAAACTTATAAAAAATCCAGAGAGAACAATGTCAAAAATGATCAGAGGAAAGGAAGCGCTTGTGGCTAACAAGGCTAAATAATAATCTGAAAAACATCAGAAGTTGTTCGGCCCATTTCTTGTCAGGTGAGTTAATTGTTGATAGAAGTGGCTCTTAACACACATCTGTCGTTGATGACTTGATATTGCATCTCCCTAACCCATCCACACATCATCTGGTTATTCGCCTCCAAACTTTTATTAGATTTAAGGTATTCCGCTGTGTATGGGCTTTGTGAGAAAACCAGGTAGTTGACGATATCAGGATACATAATAGACGGAAGACTCTCCGTCATTGATCCAAAACGAGGGAGCCGACTCGTATTGGATCTGCACCACCAATAAACTGTAACTTTTGCAAATATAGCGCCCTTTCCTGTGGATTAAGTCCTTCCTTGTATTCCATTGCATCTATAATGCATTTTGAAGAGCTTTTCTGTGGTTTATCCATCGCAATGTTTACCTCGGAGTGCCACCAAGATGTAGTGTTTAACTCAGAGTGCCGTCAAAACGGCCGCGCATCAGCGTTACTGCCTAGAACGTGACGCCGGTGAAAACCCACAATATGAATGCTGACAGGTGTAGCTTACGACAGATAATCTCTTTTAAATGGACATTATACATTCATGAGGCCGCAAATTAATATTTTGCTGTTGTAATTACTGTATCAAAAGCCGGCGAAAGGAGCTTGTTAAAGATTTAATTGGTAAACAAGGATGAAATTTTGGTGGCTTACATACGTAATCATTATGCGCCGAAGTTTAAATGTTTGTGATTTATTTTTTGTAATAAGTCCATGTATAAACACACACGAACATACCTTCCTCTGTCTGCAGCCGGGGTGGTTTTCAAACTAATCTGCCGCTGTTCGCTGCTCCTCTGCGGCTCCTGAGTCTTAAAGGAAAGCAAACTTGTCAAACGAACAGAAAACCTAAAACAGTATGCTGCTGTCACGTCCGAGATGTCTTTCAGACAATATGATCCCATTATATAGTAGATTGAAGTGAATTGTGAAAACATCTACAACTCCCCCCACCAAAAAAAAACCCCAAAATACATAAAAAAATAAATAAAAAATCACTTAAATACATTGAATGGAGATAAATCATCAAATATTTAACTCATATTAAACATAACCATAGTTTAGATAGATATATACGAAAGTCAGGGCACCCCTTTAAAAACAGTTTTAAAAAAACTATATTCATATTTATAGTCTCCCTAGTATATGAGAAAAAGACAGTATTATCAGGAAACATTATGCATAGTTACATTTTATAAATTTAAAAAAATTACAAAAATAAAAAACATAATTTTGGCATGTGCAAAAGTCAGGGCACCCTACAGCATCAGTACCGTCAGTACTTAGTAGCACCACCTCTGGCAGATATCACAGCTTGTAAACACTTTTTATAGCCAACTACACGTCTCTGGATTCTATTATTTGGAATTTTCTCCCATTCTTCCTTGCAAAAGGCTTCCAGTTCTGCAATATTCTTGGGTCATCTTGCATGCACAGCTTTTTAAGATCTACCCACAGATTTCCAATAATGTTTGGAGTCTGGAGACTGTGAAGTCCATTCCAAAACCTTCAGCTTGCGTTTCTTGAAGAAGACCATGGTGGATTTTGAGGTATGTTTAGAATCACGATCCTGTTGTAGAAGCCATCCTCTTTTCAACTTCAGCTTTTTTACAGATGCTGTGAGATTTGCCTCCAGAATTTGCTGGTATTTAAAGGAATCCATTCTTCCCTCCACCCAAGAAATGCTTCTTGTCCCACTGGCTGCAACACAACCCCAAAGCATGATGGATACTGCCCCATATTTAACAGTTGGCAAAGTGTTCTTTTCATGAAATGCTGCTCCTTTATTTCTCCAAACACACATTTGCTAATTGTGGCCAAAGAGTTCTATTTTAACTTCATCAGTCCACAGCACTTGTTTCCAAAAGTCACCAGGGTTCTATAGATGTTCCGTTGCATATTTTTGACATTGTATTTTATCATGAGGACGCAGGGGAAGGTTTTCTTCTGCAGACTTGTCCATGAAGGTCTTGTTTGTGCAAGTACACCGCACAGTTGAAGGGTGCACCACCACTCCTGAGTCTGCTAAATCTTTCTACAGGTCTTCCGAAGTCAAATATGGGTTTTGATTTACCTTTCTGACTAGCCTATGAGCTGTTCTCTCAGAGAGTTTCCTTATTCTTCCAGATCTCATCTTGACTTCCACAGTTCCCCTCACCTGCCATCTCTTAATTGTACCTGCACTGTGAAAACTGCAAGCTCAAAACGCTTTGCTATCTTCTTGTAGCCCTGCCCGGCATTGTGGGCTTCAATAACTTTTATTTTCCCTGTCTTAGCTTCTTGTGTCACAAACCCATTGTTGCACAAGGTTTGAGGAGTCGCCGTATTTAAGAAACCCTGAAATTGGCATCAGCCGGTGCTCCATAATGACAATTTTTGACCCATGCTTCAGGACTAATGAGCTGGTTAAGGTCTGAGCTTTTAAAAATAATTTGACACTTTGAAACTCTTAGGGTGCCCTGACTTTTGTAAATGCCAAAAATGTTTTTTATTTTTGTAATTTTGTTCATCTTATAAAATAAAATGTAACTATGCATTAATGTTTCCTGATAATATTGTCTTTTTTCCCATATACCAGGGAGACAATAAATATGAATATAGATTTTTGAATACATAAAATATGCTGTTTTTAAAGGGATGAACTGACTTTCGCAAACAAATGCATATACTTTAGAGATCCTCAAGAGGGAAATTACAATACAACAGTTTAAGCAGGAATTAAAATTATGAATAAAAAAAAAAAAACAAGTCTGAATATGAAACCTATTTTGATGCATTTATTTATTTTCTGTTTGAGCTACTTGTCTCTATGAGTGTCTGACCACTTATCTGCATCTGGTTATGATGAGAAATGTCTGTTTATTTCTTTTTTAGTTGTCTTTATCATTCAGGACATGCTGTCACCTTGCTGGGCCCTGCCTCTGGTGGCTCATCTCTCTGCTCCTGTCTCTCCTGGTGGCCGCGCAGATCTCTGAGCTCTCTTTCCTGTCGATTCAGGCGACCTTCATACTGAGACTTCATAGTGCTCATTTTCACCTCCAGCTTCTCAATTTGCTGCTTCAAGTCCCCATTTTCCTTTTGCATTTTGTCATGGATACCTGGACATGACATAATCAACTGTGTTTAATAATCTAACCATGAACTGCTAGTTACACCCTTGAGATGAATAGATTACAAAAGCATAAAAAAATCAATCTTTTGAGAAGGAAAAACAATAACATCTTCACTCACCCCCCCATTGGTTGAGCTTCTGCTTAGCACACACAAGGGCCTTCCTGGTTTTCTCCTCCTTCTCAGTCATCTGCTGCCTGCGCACGTCATCCTGAGAGGTCTTGTCCTGCATCTCCTGCCTCAGCCTGGTCAGCTCCGCCTGAAGCCTTGACAGCTGTTCCTGAGCATTATGCACCTCAGTCTCACGCTCCGTCACCACCTTCAAGATGCAGAGCCAAGTTTAATTGCAGACCTTTCTTCAACAGCAAGAGAAATCAGAATACCACTATTTTCAGTTGGTATTAAGTTCACAGCTGTATTTCCTGCTCTAACCTTGTTAATGTTCTCCAACTGCCCTTCAAGTTCTGTGCCTCTTGCTTGGGCCACGCCCAGAGCATCTCTGAGGCTCTGCACCTCCTGAGATGATGCCTGACGAGCCTCCTCATCCTGGGATGTACCTGCAGCAGCCTCAGCTACCAACTGGGGAATCAAAGTTAAACCAGATCAACCATCAGTAGCACAGAGCAAAGAAATATGTCACTCATTCACTAAATATAAACCATAAATATGAACTCTGCAGTATTTGGATTGTAGAGGGTGCAAATACCTTATCATGCTCCACCTTTAGCTCATCATACTGAGTCTTATAGCGACGACCAATCTTCTTGACCTGGGTGATTGTTCGTCCTTTATCTTGAAGTTCTTGGTTTTTGGTCGCGAGCTCCCTCTTCAGGCTGTTTCTCTCGTCAGTCATACAATTCACGTTTTCTCGAAGAGTGAGCATCTGGTTATTTATTCTACAGAGAGATATCAGGACATTAGGAAGAATTACATGCTGCGTGAAAAAAACACAATATACTGACCAAAATAATAGATCATAATGCAATGTTGTTGCAAATTTGTTTCTTTACATTCAAATAAAAAAATAAAAAAAACCTCACCTTGACAGATCTGCTTTAAGTTTGGCGGTTTCCTCATTGAGCTGCTGGATGCGTTTCAGATACGTCTCCTTTTCGGAATGAAGGCGTTTGTATTCTTCCGGATCTGAATCTTTCTGCTGACTCACCAAATGCTAAGTTGGACATAAAAACAAAAACAACAAAACTTGGACCAATCGATTTGAAATCTCCTCAAAGCTCTTGACTCACACCTCAACATATGTACAAAATATTTGGCTTATTAAAAGACAACAGGCAAGATTATGCCCCTTCATAACAAACAAAAAACAATGAACCATTTGTTCAGACCTGTGTGCGAGCCTTCCACCGCTTGATTTCTTCTTCCAGTATTTTCTTGTCCGCCTGCAGCATACCGCTTTTCTCACTCAGCTCAGTGTTTGCTTGCTGCAAAGGCAAAATGTTTGCCTCCAGCTTTTGCACCTGAAACACACAAGAGTATGTTTGAAATCAAAGAATTGCACACGATCTTGCTTCTCCCTAACTCAAAAAAAAAAAAAAAAACACTTACAGCATATTAAATAAGTAATCATTACTTGGATACATTTGCTATAATTTTCTCCTTCATTACATATCAATGAATAAAATGAAGTGCCACCTTGGCTTGTGTTTGCTGCAGCTCCTGCTCCAGCTTGTCCTTCTCCTCTCTCAGCATCTTGTTGCTCTCCAATAGAATACTCATCGTCTCCGTCTTCTTCATCAACTCGTCGTGCTGAGCTAAGGTCTTTGCACTGACCTACCAGAGGAAAATGGATTACATGTTTTGGTAATTTCTCAGAAACTGTTGAAAATTGATTGTTAAAATTTACTAAAGGAACTCATCTACTCCACAGATAAGACAATTGTGGAATAAAATTTCAGTCATGCAGCAAATTTAAAATCCAACCTGCATACTCTCTCGTGCAGCACTTAAACTATCTTGGAGCTCCTTCAACTCCCGTTCCAGGTGTTCCACCCTCAAACGATAACGCAAAGTTTCCCCATGAGCCAACTCAAAACGGGATTCTGCGACTTCCTTTTCCCGGCGCAAAAATCTATGGAAGAAAATGATCCACAATGTTTTGGAATGGATAAGATGCTCTCAAAGGAAACTTTAATGTTTTACCTTTTTTATTAATGTTTTGTCAAATGAAGAGAAAGCAAACAAATCTTACCTTAAAATCTCGTGAAGTTGCTCCTCAGACTTCCCTTCTTCAGTCAGAGAAATATTGAGGGATTTCTCGTTGGCAACACGCTGCAGATTCTGAGCCATCTTACTGCTCATTGTCTGGATCTGCTCATGCAGGAGCGAATTCTGCCTCTGTAATTCCTCATAGCGGCTCTCCATCTTGGATGATTCTTCCTTTTAGATGAACAAAGAAAGAAAAAGCACAATATTATACTGGATTTCCCAGGCTATAGAGCGCACCACTGTATTGGTCGCTTTACAAGAATTCAAAAAACTATTCTGAAAAAAAAAAAAAAAAAAAACGTATTAGCCGCACGGGGAGACAGGCCACTCTATTGGCTGATGAGGGTGCCTTCAAATGAATCAGCAGAATGTGCAGGTAGACGGGCTACTCCCGTTTGGATTAATGCAAGGCAAATGTATTTGTATAGAGCATTTCATACACAAGGCAACTCAATTTGTTTTACATGATCAAAAAGTGCAACAGAAAACATTGTACAGCTTAAAATCAATATGAAAATTAAAGTCAGCAAAAAAAAAAACAAAAACAAAACAAAAACATTTAGAATCATTAAACACATTACATCAACAACATGAGCAAAAATCTCCCTCTCAATCATCAAATGCAGTAGAGAAAAAAAGTTTGATTTAAACATTTTCACATTGGATGCTGACTTCAGCTCTGCTGGCAGTTGGTTCCACTTCTTTGTAGCATAGCAACTTAACGCAGCATCACCATGTTTACTGTGAGCTCTGGGCTCCACTATCTGACCTGTGTCCATAGATCTGAGAGACCTGCTGGGTTCATAACATCTTTTCTGATGAGTTTCCATCCAAACTCAACTTCTCACTTTCCCACATCTGCATATCAGTTCATTTACAGCTTTTTATGGTGAGTTTTTTTAGGTGGCTCAGTCCATAGGGACAGGGATTAGGAACCTGAGGGTCGCTGGTTAAAGTTCCGGTGCGGACCAAAAAAAAAAGTTTTTCAAAAAAAAGTTTTTCTTGTAGCTGTCGAGGAGCAAGGCACCGAACCCCAACACTGCTTTCTTCATTGTAAAGTGACTTTGAGTACCCCAGGAAAGCGCTACATAAAACTGATGTATAATAATAAAGTGTCCGGTGTGCGATCACTGAAATAACCTAATGTGGTGATTTGACAACTTTATGCTGTTTATTGTTTGCTACTCATACAAACTAGCTTATTGTATCTTAACGGCCTATACAATGAAAATATGGTGCTCAACACATACCTTGAGGATCTTCTCCTGCTCCTCCCAGGAGATTCTGGCTTCCACCAACTCAGCACTGGCTCTCTGAAATCTCTCCTCCAGCTGATGTTTGTCCTCCACAGCCTGCAGGGCTTGAGCCTTAGCAGCCTGTAGAGCTTCCACGTCGGCTGCGTGCAGCATCAACTCCTGCTCATATTTATCCTGAGCCTCAGCTGCTAGCTTTGCCTGAGACAATGAAAGAAATATGCAACTGTTATTCTTTATATGAGCATAATATCTTGCTAGATTATTAAGATTAATACACACGGCTATATATTTTAATCTTATCTGAATGTGGCGTTATATTAGATATATTGAAGAAAAAGTGAAATGCTGGTTGGTCTATATTTTTGGAAAATCTAAATACGCACACATATATATACACACACATACTTTTCCACAATCAAAAAGGTACAAAATACTAAGTGTCAGGATAAGTGAAGCTTTTTGAATTTTTTTTTTTTTAATTCTGTAGGAAATGTTTATCTAAAGGAACAATTTCCATTTTTATCGACACATTACAAAGAAGTTATATGGCCAATTCAGATAACTACCTGCTCCTGGCAGTCATGCATAGCCTGCTGCTGCTGAGTTTCAGCTACTTCTAATCGCTGTAGTGCCACCTGGTGATCAGTTTGAGCACTGCTGAGCATTTTCTCCAGATTATTGATCTGTGATACAACATAGAAACAGAATGCAGATAACATAAATGCTTGCACTGCATAAGTATGACATTTTTCAAGTTTAATCCCAGATTCTAATCAATGTGTGCAAGTGCAAAATGTCATGCCTGTTCTTCAAGAGAAGCCAAAGCTCTCTGCTTTTGTTCCTCCAAGTCCTGCTTTTCTTTGGCTGCTTCCTGGAGCTTCTCTTTCAGCTTAGAGTGCTGCTCCTCGGTCTCCTTCAGGCGGGACTTGATGGAGGAGCAAGCCTGTTCTGTCACCTGTTTACAGTGTGTTAGAAAAATAAAAATGATAATCTATAAAATGGAATTTGGGAAATTACATTGAACTACGCCCGGACCAGATTTTTTTCCCAAACTGTGTGTTTGGGTCCAAAATTTAGTCACCATTTGAGAAAATAAAATTCCTAAGGGTTTAATAAAACTACACGTTTTTTGAAAAATACATTTGAGAATAACTGGCCTGGACATCATTATTTTAATTTCTTACATGAAAATACTTTTATTTCCCCTTAAATGTTTTTTTTTAAATAAAACAAATTAAATTTTCTTAAGATAAGGTAAAAAAGGCTGACAACTTTAATTATGCTAACAAGAATATGTGGAATTTTTGCTAAGTGTCATGATTTTAACCCCAACCTGTTTCTCTTTGTCCAGAGACTCTTCCAGGCTCCGAGCCATGGCTCTGTACTGCTCCATGCTGGAGTTAACTTCTCCAAGCCTTTCAGTCAACTCCTCAACCTGGTTTTCCGCAGCCTGCAAGCGGGCTTGAAGGTCATCTTTCTCCTGGTCTGAACCAACAAGACCTGCTTAAAAGGCGTGTTGTAGCAGCACACATGGGGTGGAATAATTTCAATATAATGTTTTTCACACAGCCAATCATTTTTAGTTTTAAATATTCATTGCAACACGTACAAACCTTTTCCTTCTCTCACATACATAATATCAAGTCATACCAAGACCATTTTTCTTGGGAAAAATAAATTTAACATTTTAACAGAAAAATTTTGATAATTATAATAAAATAATCGTGACTATAACTTGGCATTTATGACAATTGGCATATAGCAAACAGTGAGCATATAAAAAAGACAAAAGATGCCAAAATTATTTGATAACGTTTCCCTCCTTTGTATGCACTTAATCTCGATTAATACCGTTCTGATTTTGTACAATATGTAGTTAACACCTCCCTTTGCAGCAACAAGAGCTTTAACGCTTTCTACAATGTCTAGGTCTGTGTTTATGGATAGTCCACCAGAAGCACATTTGTGAGACTATGCTCTGAATTAATTAAGGCTCCGCTTGAGTTTTCTATTTGGTTGGTTAACCTAAACCTGACCTAAAGACGACAAGAGGTTAGGAGGCAAGTCACTGTAGAAAAAGCGTCAGTCCTAGTGATCAGTCACTGTTCTGTGATATTACATGAAATACCACCTCGTGGCTGAGTTGCTATATGCATTTTACTGTATACGCATTTGTACCAACCTCTGATGATGGGTATGGATGGTGAACTCAGGCCGTGGCGCATTTCAGCGCTGCCCTGCTGCGCTCTGAGAGTACTGAGCTCCATCTCTGCAGCAGTCAGCAGTTCCTTGGTTTTCTGTTGTAACACAACCTGTGCCTCCAGCTGCCTTTTGGTATCCATGATCTGGAACTGTGCATAAGAAAAATGTTTTATTTTTTATTTATTTTTTTTAAATTGGATTAATATCTTCTCCCGTGGCCCTTTTGTCACTATTTATCTAAAACAAATTGTCTGGCAGTTTGGGATTAAAATCCTACATTCTTTAAGTGTTTGATGCAGTTCTTACTTCATGGTTTCTGGTGAGAAAATGACGTTGTTCAACTTCACTCTCGAGCCTCTTCTGCAGCTGAGAAATTTCACGTTCTTGTTTCTCAAGCTGGCTGTTCAGACGCTGACGTGTGTCATTTTCTGACCGCTCAAGAGTTGCCTGGAAAAACAACAGAATACCCCTTATTTTAGGCATTGTTTTTTCTAGAAAAAAAATAAAATAAACACTAATACATGTCAAAACACCTGAATAGTCTGAAGGTTGGTCAGCAGCACATTTTGACTTTGTTGCTGACACTGAATAGAGTCTTTCTCCTGATTCAGCCTGGACTCCACTAGCTTCAACATGTCTCTCTCCTTACGCAGATTTTCAGCACGTCCCTTAAAAGTAAAGCCAAAAAACTGTTTTCCATCTTCCAAAGCAATGATAAAAACAAAATGACAAACATGATATCAAATACAGATTAATATTGATTAAATGCAAGTATCACATAATTCAGAGCAAACCTCAGCCATGGAGAGCTTCTCTTTGGCAGCTTTCAGATCCTCGTTCAAAGTGTGGATGCTCTGCTCATGTTTCTGAATGGTGGAGGCCATCTTCTGTTCTTTTTCTCTCAGCGAAGCAATCTCTTTCCTGTAACTCTCCACATTGTCCTGCAGCATCTCATATCTGATTTTGTGGAGGAAGTAATTACTTTTTGTGGTATTGTATATTAATGATAAGGTAGCATTACTATGAACTGAATATATTCAAGTTTAAACTGGTCTGTTGCAAAGAATTTACCTCTTAGAAGCAAACTCAAGCTGGGTGCTTATCTTTGCATTTTGAGAGCGGAGGTCGGAGAGCTGTTCCTGTAGCTTCTCGCTCTGATTATTAAACGTCTTATCGCTTTCCAGTCGTTCCCTCTTGTAAGTGGAGAACACTTCCTGTAACTGCAAAATAAATAAGCAAGCTTTAATGGATTTGACACAAAATAAATAAACAACTTTTGATGAATAAATCAATTTATTTAGTGACTCTGACCTGTCGCAAAGCTGCCTTGGCCTCCAACGCCTCAGCAGACTCAGGAGCCATAGGAACTAGTGCTGAGGGCGTGCCCGTGGTGGGAGTGACAGCAGGTGAACGTTGTGGGGTAGAGGCAAGTGAGAACTCCTCCGCTGATGGGCCTGGTTGAAAAAAAAAAATAAAGACAAAGACATGAGTACAATGACTTAATTTCTAATACAGTTGACTGTTTTTTTGTTTTTTTCATCACCTTGTTGTGGAAAGGCGACACCTGTTGCCTGAGCCAGAAGAACACGGTACATGTCCCTCTGCCTTACAATGGACTCTGTCATCTTTAACTGCTGAGTGCGCTGCTCTTTCAGAGACTCCAGCTCAGCCTGAGCCTTCACCAAACACTGCTCCAGTTCTCCAAGCCTGAGAGATTTTCATTTGATTACAACAATGCATGTGTTCTTAAAACAAAAAATCTTTCAAGGACTTTTTCTCAATAAAGTCTAACTACAAAGACATGCGACACCACTGTTATAATTCTTGCAACTTTATCTCTCATAAGCAATAGCAGGTATAGTTTGCGGCACGCAGTTTAACACAGTCATGTTGTACAAACAAAAATGCCGCTTTTGATTATGAAAAGGACGAGATTAGCGATGCACAACATTTTTGCTGCACATCAGAAGCAGACATTCATATGACACTGACAATTACACGCAAAAAAATACAAGGTTGCTCATGAAGCAGATCTTTTGCAGACAAACACCAGTGCTACCATGAACTGAGCGACTGAGAACATTCACGTATCAGTCCAACGTACTTGTTGCCTGTAGCCCCCAACTCCTCATTTTCTTGTGCATCACTAAGTTCCCGCAAAGCAACCAGGAGACGCTGATTCTGCTGCTGAAGCTCCTCCACACTGCGGAAAGTCACCAGGTGCTGGCTGATCACTTCTGATGTGCTGCTTATGTCTGCCGAGCTCACGTCCTCCTCATTAACCACGTAATTCCCTCGAGCCTCTTCCAGCTCTATCAGCAAAACTCGAACCTGGCGGGACAGGGCATTGACTCAAGAACTCTTGACATATTTCAGGGAAAATAATTGCAATAAACATTTGGACAAAGGAGAAAACTAAATAATAAAAGCATGCATCAACCTGCTGAGCCATGTCAGCCAGTAAGAGTTCACTTCTTTGGTTGTCCCCTTCAAGCAAAGAGGCGCGTTTGTTGGCTTCATCTGCATTATTCTGAAGTCGATGCACCTCCTGTAAAAGAAAAAGAAAAAAAAAAAAGAGCCATTTTGGATGAATATATGTTTTAAAACTCAATTTTAAAGCTTTCAAACAAACTCACAGACCTTCATTGTTTGCTCCAGCTTAGTCGAGAGACTAGCCACTGATTTCTGCATGCGCTCATTTTCATCCTTTTGCCGTTTAAGGATCAGTGCTTTTCCTTCTACTTCTTGCACAATGTCATCCAGATACTTGTTGACTCGCTTGTTTTCAAGTCGTTGCAACTGCAGCTGCTCCTGGCTGTCTTGATAGGCTGTATACAACTAAAAACACACCAAAGTTTAATGTATTTAACGATTAAAAAATAACTTACAAATACTGATGCCTAACAAAGCAGAGAAGGATTCTTCATAGACCTCAGTTAGCTTCATTTCAGGCTTTATCTTTGACACGGCTGCTGCTGTTGGTGACATTGTTGTCATGTCTGCCTCAGCCATCAAAGAGGAACCAACGGGACCTGGAAAATAAAAAATAATGTGCAACTGTAATATATTCTTTAATGTAAGAAACACCCAACTAAAAAAAGAACTGACAACATCCATTCTACCTCTAAGTTTGGAGCTTGAAAGCAGATCATTGGCATTGTCCAGTTCTCGTTCCAGGCTCTTGATCCTTGCTTTTAATTCTTCAATATTTTTGTCTGCAGCACCATTCATGTCTTGCAACTTCTCCTCAAGAGCGTTGTTGGCTGTTGCAATGTGAGAATAGAAATATGTAGAATTTCATTAAATGCTCAATAATGTCACAACTTCAATAAAAAAATCCAGTTTATACTTAAATCCTGAAGCTCCATACCTTCTCCTGCTTCTTTAAGCAATTTATGCAACTCATCCACTGCCTGACTTAGCTCCTCACATTTTGCTTCTGAATCTGCAGCAGCTCCCTGTTGACAGAAATGATAAAGAGTTGCAAAATAGTACAGGCAAACACTCTATGTAGAGATATGCAACCATTTGCAATTTAAGAGTCAATAAAAGCCTAAAGACCAAGCCAAGCTACAGTTTAGATGACAAAATCGCTGCATTATGTCAACACAATATAAAGGATTACATCATGGAGTAGAAACACCTTCTGTGCAGGTGGATGTTTTGTTCCCCCCCATTGTGGATGGCTACAATTATTAGTTTTGGCTTTGCTTTTTATTTTCTATTCACTGTCTGTCACTGTATATTGGAATATTTACTGACTTTAACATATATAATCCTAAAATTGAAGGAAATCTTTCATTAAATTTATGGTTTGATGATACACATCCTGCCAGCATAAACATGTGTACATACCTTATATAAATTGGAAAGCTTGATGTTGGCATTCAGTTCATTTCTGAACTTGTCCTCCGCGATGGTACGCTCGTCCTTGGACTAGAAAACAAGCAGTCATCCCTTAACTTCAATGGCTACACTTCACTGAACACCCTTGAATACATATTTTGGTGGAGACCACCCAAAAAACAACGAATATCTACAATTATGTAAAAAAAATTAAAAAAACCTTACCTCTTTTAGTTTGCCAATTACATCCTCATTTTGTTTCTGAAGATTTTCATTACAAGTCTTTAAGGAGGAAACTTGTTCTTGAAGTTTGTTCAACTAGAAATCACAACAATCAGAGGAAAAGCTTTACAAAAAACTAAGCTCCATCCAATATTGTAAAGATTGAGTTTAATCTGGTTAAACAGCATTAAACTGTAACTTGTGAGTCACAGAAGGCACTGAACTGAAATGTATTGGTGATTTTAACAGACTTGCCTCATCCTCTTTATTCTCCAGGGTGCATTTCAACTCCAGAATCTCATTTCCCTTCTGCCGGGATATGGAAAGCAGTTCTTCTCTCTTGACCTTTAGCTCCTCATTCAACCAAGATATTTCTCCATGAAGCAGCTCTTTCTCTTGTTCCAAACGCTTCTCCTTATACTACAATTCCAAATTACCAAAACATAATGACGTTAAGAAGCAGAATTTAACATAACATATTATAATGGAAAGCCAAACTGACCTTAATGTTGACTTCAGCCGCTTCCAGTTCATCCAACTTCATTAGTAGAGCCATCTTAGAAGTGTTGACTTCCACAAGTTTGTCACTGAGTTGCCGTACATCAGCTTGATGGAATAATATTACATGATATTAAATGTACAAAAAAAATTTCGACAAAGATTTTAAAGATCTAATTTTTTTTTGTATGTACCATTTAAATTTTCCACCTCCAAGGACCTTCTATCCAACGTTCGCACAAGTTCTCTCTTTTCGGCCTCCAGTTCTTCATTGGCTTTGGTGAGCGAAGCCTATAAAAAACAATCGACATCCATGAAGAATCAAAGCATTGATAAAATGGCAAGGAATTATAAAATGCTTAAATAACCCACATAGTTTGGTTGCAGCAGTGTTACCATTTACATACAAGTAGGGTGGCAAAGGGGTAAAAAATGTCTGATAAATATATTAATTCCAATAAAAAATTCCCATTAAAACTTTATATGTTTGAACATTCAGCAAATTCACAAGCTTAGGTTCCTGTGGAAATATATCAGAACCACCTCTTCGCAACCCTACATTTGAGCCAATGAAGAAAAATCCCCTTTAAATAGATGAAGCTACAAAAAAGATCTAGGAAGTAATTTCTTTTACTTTAATGTGAATCCAAACAAATGTCATACATTATTATTAATAATCAATACAATACATTGCCAACATTTTGTTTAACATCATATACATGCGTATACCCCACCTGCTCTGATGAAAAATGTTCCTGTGCACATTCATATTCTCGATTTTTGTTCCTCGCACTCTTCAGTTCCTCCTCTGCAAAATAAAAATGTATGAACGAAATAAGCAATAGTACTTATTAATCTCACCCATATGTGACATGTCATAGATAGAGATACGCAGTTATTCACTCAATGGATTAGGGATGGTACAGTTATTGCTGAAAGACTGGAGACAGTGAAACAAAATACGCCAACTCTAAATATTTATTTACACTTACCGAGTTTTGTAAACTCTTCTTTGAGAACACCATGCTCTTGAGTTTTAGTTAAAAACTCTTCTTGACATTGGGTGAGTTGTTTCACTTTTTCAAAGAATTGTTGTTCTGTAAAATAATAACAAAGCAGACAAATAAAAGTTACATCTCGCTGGTTAAGAAAGTGTACGTGCTATACATTCGGTTGTCATTTGTCAGCTACTGTTAGCATCAATTAGCTTTATGATGTGGTCGCACACAGGTCTTAGCAGTCGCATATGTTTAATGTTACCGCGTGTACATTTTTATAAGCACTATTAGGATACAATTAACGAAGTATCGCTCATGTTTAAAGCACATGTATGTAAAACTAAGATGTAACCCGTTATGGCTACATCCATCCAAGCTTAGTAAGTCAGCAAAGCCAAGTAAATCTGCACCATTTAGACGACAATAAGAGTCAATAGCTTACCACTGTCGACTCTAAACTGTTCGTATTGTGATTTGAGTGAATCAATGTCAAACTGCTGGTCTGAAAGAACCCTCTCCAGCTTGTTTTGAAAAGCTTTCGGCAACTTCGAGATCTCGAAGCCCTCAAACTCCTGCAGCAGCAGTGCCGCCATTTTTCCCGATCACTAGGCGCAGGCGCAGTAGAAGTTAAGTCTTCTTCTGTTAGTTTACGTTAGGGTCACTACTGAAGGATTGTGGGAAAAGTAGTTCCAAACATATGCTGTCGATGTTTTGTATTTTTAAATATAATTCAAGAATAAATACTGGAATACACAGTTAGGATACACCTCGATCACACGCTTATAGTATAATAATAACTTATATAAAAATTCAACAATATTAATAACAGAAAAAAAGGTAAATATATATATTTTTTGAACGCACAAGACGGAGACAGTCAGCAGATGGCGCCAATAGAGAGAAGCACACTGTATTTATCAGGTTATATGTGTACTGTATTTTCATACAGACAGTGATACAAAGTAACCTCGGGCAAGGGGGAACTGCATTGTTCTTCTGAACGCAATTTCCATGTTCTCCCTAAGGCAGGGGTGTCAAACTAATTTTAGTTACATTTTTAAGAGGGCCGCATATCATATACCGTAGGTAGAGAAAATGACTCATTTCAACAATAATTTGCCCAATTGCACTTCCATGTATATATTTTATATACATTTTGCACGCAGACAATTTCCAAGCAATTTTTAAAATTTATTTTAGAGAAATATTGTGCAATAATTTGAGGAAAATTGAAAAATGTTTAAAAAAAGAAAATTTCTTTCATGTGATATAAGATAAGCAAACTGTGATACCCGACATATATTGTGGTATTTCATTGAATTTGTGTCTTTGGAAGGGCTACAGCGTTTTTCAACCTTGGGGTCATGACCCCATGTGGGATTGCCTGGAATTTAAATGGGGTCACCTAAAATGTCTATTAATTGATTTAAAAAAATGTGATTAATTTTTAACTAAATGTTTAAATTATTATTATTTTTTCAAATTAAAACAACACAATCGTAAAAGACTGTATTCTGTACTTTAAATCTGGCTAAAATAAAATGCAGTATGAAAATATCTGAGCTTGCACATCTTGTTACTAAACCTGGCTGCTCTGCATTTGTAACACAGAATAAACATAATCGAAAAACAGCTCTAGAAAGAAAAGAAAGTCTTGGGGTCACCAGAAATTTGTGATTTCAAAATGGGGTCACGATTCAAAAAAGGTTGGAAACCACTGGGCTAATATTTACAATGGAATTAGTTAGTAATTTACACTATGATTCATGTTTTCCCTGCCATTTTTACTTTTTCCTGTGGGCCAAATTGGATCCTTGAAAGGGCCGGATTTGGCCCCCGGTCCTTGAGTTTGACAATAGTTCCCTAAGGTGATGCTTTAAAAGTAAAATAAATCTGAAATGGTGGTTTCTATATATTGCAACCCCTCAAGCTGTCACACTCCAATATGGTATCAATCTACCAGGCTGTACTTTGACATAGTGACAACTAACACGATATGAGGTTACTTTACATTTGTTTGACAGCGTTAAAACCAGTCTGCACTAATATCACATCTCATGTCAGGTGTTAAATGGCAGGACTACTCAACAAACTGACAGGGCTGACTTGTAAACACACTTTTGTCTCACTGGAGAAGATCTGGTATAACCCTGTGAAGTCATAAAAGCATGTATTTTGGATCATATGGAGAGCACAACCTGGATGATTCAGCAATGCACAGTATGGGAGCAGTTAATATTTGACACAGGCATATGAGAAAGTGCCATCATAATGAGACAAATGCATTGTTTCATCATAATGAAGAGCCCCAAGCCGTGCTTACTGTTCATTTAAGTGCTAGCTGATTAAAATAATGTCATATTATCCTTTGTTCAGCCAAAATCAGTTGATTGGATGAACCTGTTGCAAAACTCTGCTACTGTACGTCGAATAAATCTCCACATTATTTAACTCAGATTTTTATCTAAATAATGTATGTGAAAAGCCAAATGTTCTTGATTTTTTTAATGCCTTTTGTAATGCATTGAGGCTCCTTGTTGCTACTTGATTCTCTGTTCATTTTTTTAATAATAAAAAAGTTGTTTTTTTTCATTTCACAGTGGTCTTTTAGTGCCCCTGTGATACTTTCTTGAACTTCAACCTTGTCCTCTGTATTAAAAGAATGGATCTTCTGTAAATAAAATGAAAGAATATCCGTAATTGAAAAAACACTCTCTCTCTTTTTTTTAAGGGGACTTCCCTTTAAAGGGTGAAAGTCCATAAGGACACTAAGTTGTTGTGTTTAGGCTGAATATCTCCAGCTTTCAAAGATCGCTGGCTATAATTTTATTTTATTCTTTCATTTATTTATTCATTTGAGCCGCATATTACGAGCTTATTTTACATAATAACAAAACTAAAACAATTGTGCTCAAAAGGAGCAGGAAGAAGTTCAAAGAACTTATAAAAACCTATGCCCTCATCTCTCGTACATCTAAAGCATCACTACACAAACTTTCAGCGTATGCTCATGCAAACAACACATGCATGAATCTATGCTTGTACATTATTAACAACCGTTTATGGTCGTACAATCAAAGGTAAAAGAGAAGCACAATTTAAAGTCATATAATAGCAAATAATGGTCGTACAAAGTGTTCAAAGAAGGATTTATCGTTTATAGATATACAAAAATAAATACATCATGCCATAATGAAAAATTATGAGTATTCTCCAGCATATTTCCTAAAGATAATGTCTTTATACATTCTTTTAAAGTGTCCTAGTTTTTGACTTCTTTTAGTTTCTTTATCCAACTAGTTCCACAGAGTTATTCCTACGTGGGAGATACACATAAGGGTGGTGTGAACGCAATGTTTTCTCATCACAAATTCTCCTCTTAAATTATAATTTTCTTCTTTACTTTTAAACATTTTTTGAATGTTTACAGAGAGAAGATTACGACTTGCTTTATACGTCACAACAAGATTTTGAAAATTATTTACTGTAAGTCTTCCATTTTCATTATGTGAGATGTTAAAAACAGCGCATGTGTATGATCCCTAAATCCTTATGATCTAAATTAGTTTTATGTGTGCCCCAAACCGACAGTATCTGATGTAGCTGATATAGGGGAGAATCAACAAACTATATATAATATGTAATGCTGTATATTTGCTATATGAGGTTTCCAGCTTACATTATGACTTAAAATCACACCCAGAAATGTATGTTCGTAAACTCTCTTGATTTTCATATTATTCATTTTTATTTTTTCTTCAGTGTTTTTAATTCGTTTACCAAAAATCCTAATTTTTGTTTTCATAATAATCATTGACAATTTGTTATTATCAAACCATTGTTTTAATTTATTTAATTCTGTTGAGATTTCAGTCATAAGAAGCTGTACTAACAGAACTTGACAACAGTCTCCAGTGCCAGTTTCAGCATTTTAAGGTTTAATGTTTCTGTTGGTATAAGACCTTGTCACAGCCCATTATGACAAACATCTCGGAGGCTTATTGTTTCATAAAAAGTGTGATATTTTTACAGTCTCATCTTTGTTAAGGTTAACCCACTGCCTCAGGCGTGAGGGCTATATTTTACACCCAGCTGTCACACCTGGATACCACTGATACCAAGCTATATAGTAACCTATAGCAACAGTACAGTGCAAGCCTGCAGGTGTGAGTCAGCCATGTTGGGAGTTGTTAGGACTTGTTTTTGGTGGGATTGCAGATGCTTGTTCAAAGAAGATTTATGATGAATGAAATAACAGAGATCTAACTCATGCTCAAGGGATTACCTGCTATTTGCTGTTAACTATCTGCGAAACAAAAAAGAAAAAGCCTCAGTAAGTCAAGGAAATCCTTCACGTGCAGCAATTCAGCCTCTGTTAATAGTTCTGTCATTTCCACCCCCGGGGTTTTCATTTCCGTTTTTGATTCCCTCATTTTTAGGACGTTGACTACCTTTTAATAAGACTTTCTGTAAAAGTCAATAAATCCTCTACAGATATGAAATTCCTGGGAAGAAGGGGAGCCTTCAGAGGCCGTGAGGTGGTGCTTTGGCTCTGCTGGGAATCCTTGGCTCATGGTCTAGGACAGAGGTGGGCCACTTTTATCCCAGCAGGGCCTACAAAAATGTGATTGTCTGATAATAATGCATCAATTTTATATAGCGCTTTTTATAAGACTAAACTACCATTGTAGCCACAGCTGCCCTGGGGCAGACTGACGGAGGCGAGGTTGCCAAAGTGCGCCATCAGCCCACCACCAAATCACCACCAACACTCACTCAAGCACAATATTCATACTAGGCAATGTGTTTGAAGACAGAATCACAGATACCACTGAGGTGACTGCCACCCCACTGTGGCAATACTCAGTGGTCTCCCATCCACCTACTAACCAGGCCCAGACCTGCTTAGCTTCCGAGATCTAACAGGATCGGGCAATGACAGGCTGGTATGGCCACGATGGAGAGGCAATGATGAGAGGGCCACATTATGGAAATTCACATCAACATTTAGAATCTAATCTAAAGAAAGTCTAGAACCATCTACTAATCTGAACATGATTGTTGCCATTTTTGTTTTCTTTGTTTTTACTGTCATTTTGTATTTTTTTTTTCTTTTCTCGATTTTTTTGTGTTTTTGTTGTCATTCGTGTGTCTGTGGTATCATTTAGTATATTTTTTCTCTAATTTTGTGTGTTTTTGTTTTCTTTTTGTGTTCTTTTGTTGTATCATTTAGCATAGTTTCATATCTTTTGCAGCTTGGCCAGATAATCATTACATCTAAGAATTGATTCTCAATGATTTACCTGGTTGAATAAAGGTAAAATAAATGTAAAAGTCTATTGGTAGTGTTTTTTTTTTGTCATTTGATTTTTTTCTGTTAATTACCTGTATTTGTGGCGTCATTTTGTGTGTTTACTTTGGGGGCCACACTAAATTTGGTGGAGGGCCGCATGTGGCCCCCTCACCACCAGATGCCTATGTATGTTCTAGGATTTTAGAAGTAGTACATTAACCAGGTGGTGTTTATGTACTTCTTAACAGGGCCTTCAAATTCTGTAAGTTTTACGATGAGTTTTATTCAGGCATCTGTTGGATTCACCTGCAAACACTGGTGACAGAAAACACAGAGGTCTGATGATGTCCACAGTTTAAAGTCAGTTCTGTTTCTAATATGTAACCACATTGGTTACACATAACAGTGTTATAATACTGTTATTATGTATATAACAGTGCGTACCTTATTCAGTTATGTCATTCCCCCACACACACACATCCGCTGACCATATTTGGGTAAGCTTACGCCAACTGCTGTGTGATGACATCACCTCAATGAAAATCTTTTTTTATGTGGGTGAACTCGAGCGTGGCAGCTCAGAGCCCAAACATAAAACGTTTAAATCTGATCTGATTAGTGAAGCAGCATAAACAAAGAGAGAATCCTAACGTCAAAGTGGGGGTGGCATCAGGTGGTCAGTCCTGGGGTAAACATTAGTTTGCATTTGCCGATGAGTCACACCATCCTTTGGAGCCTTTTCCATGAGGAACCCCCCCACCCCCCCCCAGCTCCAACCAATCAGGGGAACTTTGCAGAGAAGGAAGAGGAATTTCACTCTGGATGTTTGTTTCCACTTCTCATGGAAGAGGGTCATTCTTTAGTTTATGTCCATGATCTGCAGATAATGGGGCAAAATAACACCCACTCACCTTTTCAGTGGCTTCTTTCTAATTCTAAACATGCATCATCTTGATTGAGGAGGTTCTTCTTTTAACTGTTACTGTTGCGTGGCCTCTGCTTCACTAACTGTATTCATTGCATTGTAGGAATGTTGTGTGCATTGTAAGAGAATATGTTGACAGGAAGATCAAGGAAAAAAAAAAAAGACGTTTCATGCCACCAATAAAATCTTGGTTTTAGATGTTTGCGGCAGGACTCACGCTCAGCTGAAAGTTATGTTTTGACTTGTAGATTCCCCTCATGTTGATAGCTCTGTTGTCCAAACCAGAAACTCTCAGTCAAGTTTGAACAGCTCAAGAAAGTCTCTATTTCCAGAAACACTTGTGGGATACACTACAAAAGGTTTTGATAAACCCTAGACACGCCACTGTGTGAATATGAGCCATTACCAGCTGAAGACGATGTGATTCGTGCCTGAAGTGGTATTAGAGAATCATAAACACATGTACATCCGCAGAAACAAATGGTAGCATGTCACAGTTCTGTTGTTTTTGCTTGACAAGTCATTAGGAGGCAAACGATTCTTTGCAGGCAATATGTCAACGTTTACTGGATTTGACTTGCTGGAAGCCACAGAAGAGTCTACAATTTGGATTGGGTTTGGAAGTGCTTTTTATTTAAATTTTTTTTAATAAAAAAAAAAAAAAAAAAAGGGATTTAGCTACCATTTTACAGAGGTGAAAGTTACGGATTACAAGTACTCACGTTACTGTAATTGAGTTGCTCTTATGGGTACTCGTAGTTTTTGGAGCATATTTTCAAATCAGTAGTTTTACTTGTACATATGTTTTAAAAGAAGCAAAGTAATTTGTTACATTTCTACACCCAACTGTTACTGAGAAAATTATTGTTTCTCGTTTTAAAATAATTAACAGACATTGTGAAACAACAAAAAATGAAATACCAAGACAACGATCAAATGCATCACATCAAATAGCCAACCAACCAGATTAAACGTAATGAACCGCGTCAAAACAGCATCAAATGCCGCATTTCAGCCTGAGAATGTTTTTTTTCATTATTTTGAATTGAATTCATTGGTGTTTTTTATTTTAAAAAAACAATTGTACATTTTGACAAACCTTTTATTTTATTCAGATGCCTTCATGGAAAATAAATTTGATTCTAATTGTGCAAGATTTCATCTTTATCTTTTTAACTTTATACATGAGATGTTTACACAGGAACCGTGGCAAGATTTATTACCTAAAATAAACGTGGGTGTTACTTTAAGTACTATTTAATTGAGCTACGTTTTACTCGTACCTGAGTATTTTATGTATGACTTACTTGTACTTGAGTACAATTTCAATCAAGTAACAGTACTTCTATTTAAACAGGATATATCAGTACTAACATTAATAAATATATCGGGTTATCAGTTATTTTACTTCATACTTCATACATATTTATACCAACTCGGTTCATAAGAGAGTCAAATCTGGACAAATGTTCTTTCTTAAATTTCTTAGACTAAAACGAAAAGATTTAGCAAAACTCTCAGAAGATTATTTTAAAAACATGAATCTAATAATGTGATATTTCACCGTTTTGCTCTATAATTTGGAGTTCAAAAATGGCAAACCCTGGACAAGGAGCTAATCTCTAACGCAATCACAGTTACTTTTACTTTGTCAGTTAAGAAAATAAAACAAACCTAAAATTCACTGGACATTTATTTTCCCTGTTCACATTTTATTGACTAAAACAAGGTTTGAGGACAATTTTTTTCAACATTATTTCTCAAAAAAAAAAAAAAAAAAAAAAAGGAATTAGTGAGAAATTGCAGGAAGAACTCAAACACCAACACCTTTTCATCATTTAAAGGCTTACTTACAATACAATGTATTTTCTCTCACTGATTCCCATCAACATGATTTTACAGCTTTACAGGTTGATACTGTTGAAGGTTTGGAATAAAATGAGTTATATATATGCCTGGGGTTTTGTTATAATATATGTAAATATGCAGGATGTATTTATATATTTACAATCATGTCTAATTTCATGGTAATATACAGCCATTTTCTCATTCAACAATCATGAGCTAGTGTTTCTTTATAGCTTTGAAGAATAATTCCATGATCTTTAAAGTCGAATGCTACCCTGATGAGCTATAGTGCAACTTTAAGGGTTTTTTAAATAGCAAAGTACAGCATGTTTTATCAATTAAACAGTCTTTTTTAGGAGTATTTTCTGCTCTGTTGCAGTGAAACAACACCATATTTACTCTATTTCATTTTCTTCTTCGTCTTCCACTGCAGGCAGCTCTTTCTCTGGCAACAGGCCGTAACTATTGAGGAACGCCTCCACATCTGTGGCAAAGAACTCCTCATTTAGATGCTGTGTGCAGGCAAGGAAGTTTCCCAGCAGATCTCCAGCCTTGTAGACCAGCAGAGTAGGTAAAAATTCATCCGAGAAGCGCTCCGCTGCACCAGATGCTACGGCATCGATCCTGCAGAACTTTACGGTGGGGTACTCAGTAGCCAGGCAGTCCAGGCAGTGGTTTAGCTCCTCACAACCTTTGACACCCGTTTTGTAGATGTGGACCACCACCACCGTGCTGTGATGTTCCTTTTCAATGACCTCGAGGAAGGCCTCTCCACTGTCCAGATCATGGACACCTTCAAACTTGGGCCCAAAGCTGAGCTTTTCATGCATCTCCTGCATGCATCGCCGTCTGTACGTTTTGAGACATCCTTCATCCTCCTCCTTTAGCAGCTCGTACTCCTGGACACTCATCTATAAATAGTTGAAAAGAAACATTTCTTCAATTGACGGACTTTGCAGTTCAAGTTGATCTTAGTTTGTATTAATTTAAGCCAACACACTACAGTAAAATGATTGTAGAGCTTTCCTACTACGTAACCATTTTTTAATTTTCAGACTTCAGGAAAAAACAACAACCTCAAAACAGACAAAAACAAACTGTAGGAATAAGTAACAGAAAACAAAACAACAACAACCATGCAGACACCAAAGAGGATAAACCAGAAGATACAACAAAGTAACTTTTTAACTTTGTAAAAGCACTTTGAGCTGCATTTTTTTGTATGAAACGTGTTTTTTTATGAATAAAGATGGATCTGATATTAGAAGACAATATTGTAGTTAGTCTTTAAGACATCTGCCATATATTAATAACATATATAAATCCCCTATAGAATCATGTATAAAGATTCAAGGGTAAACAAAAACCCTGAGTAAGTCATCTGTAAATAGTTACACTAAACCCCTAAGAACACACAGCTACACAAGTGTTGTACTTGCTTTAAATGTCCTGTAAAGTTCCTTATATAGCATTATCCTACTCTTAAACTCATTAGGTTCTTAAGTCCCACAGAATGAACATCCTGGTGCATCATTTGACTGTCATGAGATTTTTTTGTAACTCTGACATCACTTTAAAAGTGTCCCTTTAACATGTGGATACTGTGACAACATATATATATATATATATATATATATATATATATATATATATATATATATATATATAGCTTCTTTGCTGGTATATAAAGTAAGACTTTAGCCACACTGTAATCTTCCCAGAGAATAACTTAAGGAGAAAAAAATACTTTTAACTGGTTAAACACATGCAACAAAGTACAGTAAATAATGACTTAAGAAAAAAAACATATTTGATTTATATGCAAAAATACGTCACAATACAATAATGTGCTCTGTAAAATCTATGACAGTTTCATCATTATGTTGATACAATATAAAGTGTAAGAAATAATATATTAGATGAAGTACTTACTCACCAATACAGCTTAACAATGTTAAAAAAAAAAAATTATGTGAGGATTAATAATGTAAAACACAATTTTGCTCATATTGCTCTTTTATTTCACTCTTATTGACCTTAAAATATTTCCACACAGCTGACTTTGTCCTTTCACGAACCAAACTAGCATATTGATTAATTATTAAGTATTGGTTGAGAGTACAATTAGGTCAGTGGCATCAGATAATTTTTGGAAAAGTACAAGTACACACCTTGGTATCGGTGCATCCCTAACTATTAGTAATGTTTGTGCTGTATTAATTATGGATAGAGGTTCTTAGCCGTTCACTTAAAAACATTTTTTTTTTACACAATTCAAATCAAATGTGAGGTGTGTCTTCTCCGTTTGGAAACATCAGTCTGATGTGAAGCACAGATGCTTGTTGGTGTTACCTTGCGGTTAAGGTTTGCTCTGGAGTCGTCTTTAGGCTGGCTCGGGGACGTCATCTGTCTGAGCAGTTCCTTTTTTGCTGGAGCCAGTTTTTCCTGGTCCATACTTTCCAGCTTGAACCTCCTCCAGTCATTAATGACTCCCTTTGGCCCTTTTGGGGGTAAACACACGGGGACACGTATGTTATTCATTGTTTTAGAATAGATTAGATGTTTCAATTTGATGATTATTGCAATCCCCGTTTATGTTTTCACAATTTATCTTAACACAAACGTGCAAGTATTACGTGAATTTTAATGTCTACGTACCTGTCTGGGTCGCATATTCTTCCTGTTCAATCAGCCTGTTGTTAGACATTTTTTCTGAGAAATGATCTGCCAAACAAAGAAGAGAGACAAATTAAAACACAGTGAGGTCATTTCCCAGAAGTAACCTGTATGTAATAAGCAAGGTTGCTTTTGTCAGTTTTATCCTATAGTTGCATGTTTCCTACCACATAAGCTACCTTAGCACTTTGATAAATCTACTTAGTACAAAGTGACTCCCATTATTTTAATTACATTAATGCAGTCTAAGAGGATTACTCAACTATAACAAATCTGTGTTGGTTTGCTGTTAGCCTCCGTAGCTATTGTTTGAAGATGAAGAGGATGGAGGTTGTAACTAAGGAAATGAAACACAAAGCAAAACAAATCGAGCTACTCTCAAATTCTAAGAGTGCAGAATGATGATATAACAAGCAGTGTATTCAGGTTTTCACTGCTTTCCTACATTTATATTTTTGTTGTATTGTCTTATGACAATAAAGCTTCTATATCTATATCTATGGTAAAGCTACTGGAAATTTTAGGCGACAGCTGTTGTAGTATGCTGATAACATCAGACTATTCGTGTGAAGTCAGATCAGAGTCTGTATTTTATTTTGGGGTGATCCACTGGTGCTGCTTTTGTGTCCTGGTGTAATATTATTTTAGGCAATAATTAACACTATGATGAATGTAGCCCCGATATCTGATTGGATTAAAAAGTCTGTCCTTTTTGGTTTAATGAGCAAAGAATCTTCTTCCTGTCTGCACTGTAGTCCCAATGAAGAGCTAATGATACAATGAACCCTCATGTTTTTTATTAGTTCTGCCATGAACAAAGGATGTTGTGTCTGAATTTCTTCAAGAAAAACCTAGTGTCTAACTAAAAATATGCTCGTTTGACTCATTTTAAGTGAAATGTTAAAACCAGAGAGAACATTTTCTATTTGATATTTTGTGTTTTGACGTCCACAAAACTTTGACATCATAAAGCAAACCTAGCCTCCTTTGAAAAGCAAACATACATCAAACATACAAATGAACCAAAATGAGTACATGTACGAACACAATACAACAACACACTATTAAAGAAAGTTTCTTACTTGTTTTCTTTTGGTGCAAAATGATAAGAAATAGCTGTCTTACCTCCAGCAGCCACAGTAAAGTCCTTGTCACACGGTAACTTCACTGAGCTAAATGTTGCTGTCCGACGTGTTTCCAGCCAATAAGATTGGTCTAATGCAGATTTCCAAAAAGGCCCCTACAGACCAAACCAAAATAGAGCATAGATCCTAAGAGGATTTAACCTCAGGAATTAGAAGCTTCAACTTGACAAAGACCCAATGGCACACAATACTGTGGGAGATAAAGAGACATGCAACAATACACTTAGTAGTTCACCTCTGTGTGCGTTTTTTTTTTAAGGCTGGAAAAATGGTACAATCCTCAGCACGACAGATGATACGAGCCTTTCATTTCCTAGGAAAGTATACATAGCATCTACTGTGTTGCATTTTCCAGTTCGAACTTCAAAAGTTAACTTTAACAAGATGTTCGAGATAAAAAAACATTTCTGTGGAAAGAAAACCTCTCTCAGGCTTCAGGCCTTGAACAGGATGAACTAACAAAGACAACTTTTGATACACATGAAACACCACGGGCCGCAGGGCTGAGGAATATCAAGTGAGGCTTTATCATGTGTCTTCATCATTTTCAACACAGAAATCCTACAGTGTTCAAAGCAACCTGCTGACATTTTGTCTTACAAGTACTTTAAGAGTCATTTTAGACATGTTTTTTATGTTTATGTTGATTTAAAAACAATACAAGCTTAATCAAACATACATTCACGCTTTCGGATGTTTTTCCAGTTGTAGCTAATTCTGTGGGTCAGAAACTCTGCAAGTTTTGATGAAGAAAACCTTTAGAAAGGTTTTCTGGTGGTAAGTTGTCCAAAGTGTAGAAGAATAAAAGGTCAAAAGTTGCTCAGGACAAGCTTATTCCAAAGCATTTCAGTTATTGTAATAGTAACAGCTGATGTCATGGGTTTTCTCTGTAGCTCTTCTTCAATCATGAATATATATCCCAGTAGTGAAAAAAATTAAATCAAATTATTCAAAGTATTAATGAACCAAATTCAGTAGAGTGAGACATTTCTGATAAGATATCATTCTGAACCCAGTGATTCTCACTGCTAATTCCCTCACTGTCAATTCTTCTTCATGTTTTTTTTTCACTGCGGCGCAAACAGGACAAGTGAAGGGTCTCCACAGTCCACACCCACACAGGAAAAGCTCATCGAGTTTGACTCCTGTCCTTTGTAGCTGTGTCACTGTCCTGTATTTATTGGCTTAAAGGATTACTGGGCTCCGTCATTCAGTCACACAGTGTATTTACACTGTATCTATATCTACTTATTCATTTGTTTATTTGTTCATTGGATTCCCATAAAAGAAGTACATGTAAGAACAGAAAAAAATAAAGACCGTTAAAAATATACAGAAACATTACATAAAAGGTACAAGACACATTTTCATTACACCAACATGTAAAGTAAAAAACACATGATATATACATTAAGATTAAAGTTGGCATGCCTTTTTTTCCCATAAGTGAAAAGCTTGAAAAAAGATAGACATTTGTAAATAGTCGGTGATTAAGTTGGATTTTGAAGCAAGTCGAGTACAAGTGGATATGATGAGAGTATTTGTATATAATTGTCTATCTATCTATCTATCTATCTATCTATCTATCTATCTATCTATCTATCTATCTATCTATCTATCTATCTATCTATCTATCTATCTATCTATCTATCTATCTATCAATCAATCTATCTATCTATCTATCTATTTCTACCTTTAGGGGTTTATTAGCCACCACTGTTATCCTCCTTCCTTTATTGTTCCTTTTATTACAATCTTTCGTCCTATCCTACATTTGTAATACCTGCTCTTTCCTGGAGGTTTGTATGTGGTGCATATAATTAATCAGGGTTTGTTCATGGATTCTACTTTCCTAAAGCTAATTTTTGGCATCAAAAAGCATGTTGACTCATTTACACCCAGTTTGAAACACTAGAGGTCAGTCTCCTGCTTGACAGTAATGATTGAAGTAATCCAGCACTGTGAAGGGGGCAATGGGTGCTTTTACTCGGTTCTGGTTGGAAAGGTTGTGTAGCCTTTTCAATAACACCAAACAATTCATTTTTCAGGATTTGTCAAAGCCTGGATATTTATTAGAAAGTAAAAGCAAATCCATAACACAGTATGACTTAAAGAAAAAATAACTGAGAATGAATAGGGAGAGTAAAAATACAACAAATTTTGTCTATATTTTGAAGTTGTGGTGAAGGGTTTCTTTCAGTGTCTCAGGGTCAGGTAGAATGTTTTTTTAGTGATAATATAATTATAATCTGCTTTCCTGAAAACATTGATCCCCAAAATAGAATCTCTTCCCTTATTTTCTGCACAAATTTCATCCTATGCCTGACAGCTGTTTTCCAACAGAGAACCCTCCAGAGTGACATCTTCATAATATTCATTAGCATGCACTAATAATATATATCTTCACTATAATACGCTTACTGACGTTTGCTCCTATGCTAATAAAGTTATTAAAATAAAGCTCTCATGTAGGATTTCAAACACTATGAACTGACTGACCTTTGGCTCAGTAAACTATTAGTCAGGCCATGACCCTCCTGCTTATTTACCTTTTCCTTTTCCTGTTTGTTTGAAGCATCTCACACATGATGCAGCCTGTTCTGTGTTGCTATGATAGAACTTGTAATAATTATACCAATAAACTGTCCACCAGATTGTTGCCTAAAAACTGCCTTAGGTCAATTTATTTATTTATTTATTATATATAATAAATAAAATAGAAAATAGAGATTGTCTCAAAGGGAGGACAAATGAGCGTCCGTCCTAAGGCTGGGCTGACAATGGCAACGCTATAAGGCAGGGGTGTCACACTCATTTTAGTTCAGGGGCCAAATACGGACGGTTTGAACTTAAGTGAGTCACAAATTTAAGGTGGGACAATGAGTAATTTAATCATTATTGTGCTCTAGTTGGCACTTGTTCGTATATATAAATAAATTATAACTTTACATTTATTTAATTGTGTGACCAATTTTTCTGTAATTTGGGATAATTTTGTGGAATAATTTGAAGAAAATTGCAGGATTTTTTTTTTTTTTTTTTTTTTTTTAAAAAGAGGATTCTTTTAATAATTTGAGATTAAAAATGACTGCCATCATGTGATATAAGCATGGGGAAAACGTGAGCCCTGCTAATATTGTGGAATTTTATTGAACTTTTGTATTGATTTGGAGATATCTACAAATGAATTAGTTGGTAATTTACACAATGATTCATTGTTTCTCTGACTTTTTTGTGCTTGCTGCTGCGGGCCTAAACACTCAGATTTGTCGCCTCGGCCTTGAGTTTGACACGTGCTATAAGGTAAAAGATTGTTCTGACCGTTGCTTTTCAAGCTTTGTTGAGTTAAAATCATTGAACATGTGAACAAAGATGGTGTATATTTCCATACTACATTTCTCCATGACATTTCCATATCATTGACACCACTATGTCTTTGCTTGGCTTACAAATACAGAGTTGTGTGCACCGGCATGCTTCCTCCATGCAAGGGGTGACACAACACACTCAAACATGGTGATACAACTACTGTAAATAACATAGTGAAGGTTTTTGACCTCAAGGAGTGAAAATACATCTGCTCAGAGGTCATATAAAATGGTTGTGATTGTATGTATCTATGCATTTAAGCATCAGTTTAAGTTACACTGTTGTATGCTGCTGTGACACATTCTTTCTGCCACGTCCCCATTTGTGAAACTTGTGAAAAATATCGAGTTTCCTTTTTTGTCTAAGTCCCTTCCATATACAGCCTTGACTGAGTCACATACTGTAGGGATTAAGATAAACACTTGCTTGTTTTGTTTTAATTCACCAGCAGTATGTATAAATGTGTGATGGCCTCACATGCAACAGATCTTAAGTGTCTCTCCCACGCACTTCACTGTGAGTGCATGGGGAAAAGCCTGTTCCTTAGTTTTCACAGTTTACCTGTGTTGACTTAGTGATGTTTGCATTCCTCAGATAAGGTGGAAATGGTTAAATCTGGTAATGGGCTTCACTGAGGTCATAAATCTTAGTCTTCAATGTTTTATAGTTAGAGAACACAAAGAAAGAAAGTAGTCCTATTTCCTATGACTGCATACTTTTTGTGTATTTTGCCTCAATTTTTTCTTTAATTAATGAATTTGCTCCTGATGGAATTCCATTATATTGTAAGAATTGAAAGTTCACTGATATTGTGTCAGCTGTCAATTTTTGCAGTGAAGTTGGAAGTTCTTTATACTTCCAGTTTTATTTCACATATGAGTTTTACCTAGAGATTCTTGCCAGCATGAGCAAAAAAAAACTAAAATAGAATTAAATATATAGACTGTCTCAAGATTCGCTCAAACCACAATGTGTGTAACATATACAATAAAGCAAAAATGATTAGTAACATAATTGATAATATGGACTGCAAAAATTTGCATTGATGCGTAGTTTAATGTTGTAAATTCATGATAAAATCAGGCCAGCAGCCACTTTCTGCTTCATTTTTGCTGCAGTACCATACATGAACTGCTGGGCGCAGTGTCGCTTCACCATTCACATTGTGAAGAAGAATTGCACAACAGAAGAAAAACCAACCTAAAGTCTCAAAAGTTTGGGACCATTTCCCTGAAAACTTACACACACCTGAAGTAGAACTAACTAACATCTGTGACATGAAAGCAAGAGTAATATGTTAGAATCAAAGCAGCAAAAAACTATAATATATATACATATATATTTTGTACAATCACTTTTATGGCACTTAAAATATTGGCAGTGGCTATTCGTACGGTTGCCGTATCAATATATTGACATTCTATCTGTACGCAGCGCCCCTATTTGGCCAGTTTAGGTCACGTGATAGGTCAGTCATTGGTCAGTTTAGGTCATCTGACTAATACTAAACCTTAACCTAACCCTTCACCTAACCCTAAAAATTGTTGCGATATTGGGTTATAACCTAACCCTAACCCTAAACCTAATCCTACACCTCACCCTAAACCTAACCCTAAGACGCTATGTACTTGCACTTTGGTAACCGTACCAATAGCACCGGGGGTTGTCCGTACGGCAACCGTACAAATAGACACTTTCTAAAATATTTGTATATTATGTACATTTAATTAGTCCTTGATCCCCCCCCAACCCATAAACTTTGCATATGATTTCACTATGGAAAGCGTTGTTCTTTCATCTCCATGTGTCAAATACCCCCAATGTATGTTAACTCACTCAAGCAAGCAAATGGAGACCCTGATGAAGTGCAGACTGGGCATGGGCATGGGCACGTAGACCAAAATCCTTTTTTTTGTTTGAATGTTATGTATCCATGCGTGCATGTCTGCCATAGTGTTTGCATGAGAGCCGCGGTAATGCTCAGGCATTCTTCTCACGTAAATGAAAAGCCTTCAAAACTATTTTCAGTGAATCATTGTGGGTACCAATTTTCGTTCCTAAATGTTTTCCCTGCGTGTGCACTAGTGTCACGCATGTCATGCCTCCAGAATCTTCTGCAGAAGATGAAACCCCTAAAGAGAAACTAATTTGACGACAATGAAGATGGACTCGCTTTTTCACATGAAACACATGGAACAATTTTAGTCTTTAGTCTGCAATCCATCTTTTCAGTCATGCACATGCAGGGAGTGGTAAACATGCATCACGGAAGCAACTGCTGTTGTATTTACTGTTAAATTACCACTATATGTGGACAAATCCATCCCATTAGGGCAATGTATCACGTATCAAACTCAAGTAACAAATTGTAGCAAAAGGTCACACAGATCAGACATAAGGAATAACTGTACAGATTTTATTCATAAATCAGATAAAAAGAAAACCAAACATATAATTTATGTATATACCAAGTAGGCTTCCGGTATTTTATTTATTTGTTTTCCTTTCTTTTTTAAATCATTGAGACATTCAGGCAAAAACAGCACTGAGATGTAACTAAAACCTATTGAAGAAATACCATTAAGCTGTCAGACTACAGGAATAAAAGTATGAATTACAGCACATATTTCACAATAGTGCACATTTTCTGACAATTTGAATACACGACAGGTAACAGAGCTGCATTTTTATTGCTGTGTGAAGCATTAAACGATGTTTCTGCCATAAACTTGTTCAAACTTACATTGGTAAAGGTCTCCAGGAAGTTTTAACACTATCCTGCTAAATCGCTTTGTCATGTGGGTGAGAAACTTCTTTCCTTCCATGAGTCTATGAAAGCAGTTTTTCTCTGATATTTGAAACATCTCAACCTGCAGGGTTCTTCAGAACTAATTTTAGTTAACTTTGCTCTCAATCTATCCACCAATCACCAATTGTCATCAGTTTATCCTTAATCAAAACTATTCCTTCACTTTATCTGAATAAGGGATGTATTTTTCTATTTTTGAGCAAATTATTTTTCCTTTTACATCAGCTTCAAATTTATCATCACCAATTATGGTGATGAGAAATGAAAATGTTGTGACAAAACAGTGTGGTTTTTAATCTGCAGGTATTTATTTTCCATAAAAACCCCTCAATCACATTGCATGCATTCTCATGAACGATCCGGTCTATTGTGCAACTTTAAAGCTTTTGGGTGTGTAATGCAGGGAGGAATGGAGTGACAAAACAGTAGTCACCCGCATCACCTCACCTTTGGGCCACTTCCCCTACAACTGCAACCCATTCATAAAAAGCTCGTCATCAGGCAGGTATGTTTCTGTTGTCGGATGAGGGGCCCCTGCTGCTCGGTTTCAAATTCAGAGGGAAAAAGTGACGCATATTTTAAAATATTGCTCTGTTACATAGTGAGAGGAGAATATAGGTTTTGGGTATTCTCTATATTAGAATATTTCTATTGGAATAAGCAGGTCCAGTTGAGGGGGAAAGGTCACTGCTTGGTGCTGTTAAAGTTTAATAGACTAATGACATTTTTTTTTACCCTATTTACTCATTAGTAACATCCGCTCCCCTCCCATTTGGCTTGACAAGATGTAATCTTTTACAAATAATGACTAATCCATTATACCTGCTGCGAGATCCCAATGTGATGAGGAATGTTATCACTACAATTTGAATTTAAATACCACACCTTGGAAATCATACTCATATAAGTCAATGATTATCCAAGCTGCCAAAAAAATCTATATTCACAAAATATAAATGGAATGTAAAACAAACTTTTTAAAGCTAAAAGTGTTGTCCAAATTTCTTTTCTTCTTTTTTTTTTTTTTTAAATGAACAAATTGTTATTTTAAATCTTGCATTGTGCTCACTCTGGCTATTTAATTAAATCCCACAATTGATAATCGAGGATTACATTACTTACATTACAGTATGTGAAATTATGTACAAAGTGTGTACACTATTTAATATACTACAATGTATTTGTACTAAAAATGCATGTTATTAAATTTTTTTCTGGATTTATTTTTTGCCAATCAGTGTCATATTAGCAATCCATCTGTTTTTCTTGTTATTTGTTACAATGCCACATATTAGTCGTTATTTTTTATTTTTTTTAGTTGTTTATTAGTCGTTATAATGTCTGATTTATATGTTTTTCTTCCATGAACGTCAATACATCAACCGGGAATTCCTCATTTGGGGGGGTGGCCCCCTAGTGGACTGCATTGTCACTGCAGGTGGGCTGTAAGGTCATTTCTTTAGAACGCTTGGTTAAAAAAAAAAAAAATCGAAACTAAAATTTGAATTTCAAATTTAGGGTATTTTGCTGTTTGTTTTACCCCAATAATTTCTTAAAATATCCGCATCAACATTCAAACTTCAAATAATGTAAATGCATGATTGTGCAGAATGCATTGGATGCACTTTGTTGACATTAGCCCACATTTATTTGACTTTACTGGAGGCTTCAGCATTATGGAGTTTTTGTTTTCTTCTAAACTTCTTAAAATGTAAACTTCCTAAAATACTTTTCTCAAACTTTATGGGCAGTAAACTTTGGGCTGATCATGGATTTGGTAATAAAAGGTCCCGGTGACGTTTAATGCCTTCCAGAGGCAGTGAGAAGGGAAAATGTACAGTGGCTGAAAAGTGCAAAACACATTTACAAATACCACGACACATTTACAACTTACTGCAACACTTTCACAAAAGGTCAAAACTAATGAACAAATATGGAAACACTTTTAAAGTTACAATGTGCCTTTGTAAATCTATCTTAACATTTGAAAAAAAAAAAAAAAAGTGTAGATGATTTGCTTTCAAAATTGTTGCAATAATTTGTAAACGTGTTGTGGTCATTTATAAAAGTGTTGCAATAATTTGTAAATGTTTTGCGGTCATTTGTAAAGCAATAATTTGTAAATGTGTTGTGGTATTTGTAAATGTGTTTTGCTCTTCTCAGCCACCGTAAAAAATGTCCTCTAAGGAGTTTCTGCAGCACAACTAAAAGAAAACGTAGGCAAATATGAAAACCTGTGCTTTAAGTTCAATCCATAGCTGCCAAATTCAGCTGCATTTACTGATGCAATATAAAGGAGGAATTACCTTCAGGCTTTACCCAGAAAACTCCTTTCAAACTGAGCTACATTTTTCCATATCAACTTTGTAAGGTGTGGCGCATGGAGGTGCATGTAATGTTGCTATGTTGGTATTTTGATGAGTCTTCCCCAAGAAAGTAATAGCCTTTTTTCTACTTTGAGAAAAACAAAAAGGTATGCCAGTGCGGCCTCATCAAAGGCAACGAAAGGAAGTGTCACTTTGCCTAAAGACATACTTAGTTGCATGCCACCTGATGTGTTGTCACAACAAAACGGCTACAAGTGTAATGGAAACTTTTGCAGGACATACTAAGTGGGATTCCTGTGACGATAACACAATCCAAATGAATGAAATAAGACACTGAAGATACTTTTTCTCACCTTTCGTCACCACCAATAGAAACGGAGCGCCACTTTTCTCTCAGTCATGTTGACTACAGCAACAAGAAGTAAACAGAACTCATTTAAAAGCTTGGAATGTTCAGGAGAAAGAGTTTTATCAAAACTATTTTACACAATTTAATTAATATACATTATGATATAATTTAAAAAAACTCTGATTACAAGATAATTATTAAATGAATCCATGCAGCATGTACATGCACCTGCTTTTTGAAACAAATTGACTAGATCTGTGACTGTGCAACCATTAAAAGTGCAACGTCTTTTAAAATGATGGTTGTCTGCCTATTTGCCAAAAGCCTGTCTCATATAAAGTTGGACTGTTGTGTTTTATTTCTCCAAATTATTTTTTAAATTAATCTAGATCTTAACATCAGTCGTGCAGAGATGCTTTGATTGTAAATGTACCTTTGATCGCTTTTCAATTTTAATGGATTAGTCAAAGACTTGATATCATCTTGCTCTCTCTGTTCTCTCTGTTGAACATTTTGATTTATAGTGGATTTTTATCATTCTGCTATCAATATATTGGCCAAAAAGAAGTTCCAATGTACAAAAGAATCTGCTCCAGTGAATGAGACGAATCACTGACTGAAGTTAAAGGGAGACTTCAGAGAGATTTCAGTGTTGATAAAAACCTGTCGTGTCTTGCTGCCTGCATGTGACTTCTCATACTAAATCAGACCATAGTCTTTTTTTGGCCTCACAGTAAGTAAGTGTGCTTGGACATAAATTGTATTTGTGTGACTTGTCAAATACACAATGCCAATGTTATATTGAAATACTGGGGGGGGGAAGATGGAGTGCCTTCTCCGGGTTGGAGATGAGGTTCTGTCCCAGGTGAAGGAGTTCAAGTACTAGATTGGTGCGGCATCTGCAGTGATGCGGAGTCTGCACCAGTCCGTCATTGTAAAAAAGGAGCTGAGCCAAAAAGCAAAGCTCTCGATTTACAGGTCGGTCTACGTTCCAACCCTCACCTTGGGTCATGACCGAAAGAACAAGATCGCGGGTACAAGCGGCCGAAATGAGTTTCCTCCGTAGGGTGGCTGGGCTCTCCCTTAGAGATAGGGAGAGAAGCTCAGTCATTCGGGAGGGGCTCAAAGTAGAGTCGCTACTCCTCAGCATTGAGAAGAGCCAGCTGAGGTGGCTCGGGCACCTAATTAGGATGCCCCCTGGATGCCTCCCTAGTGAGGCATCCAGGGCACGTCCCTCCGGAAGGAGGCCCCGGGGACACGCTGGAGAGACTATGTCTCTCGGCTGGCCTGGGAACGTCTCGGGGTCCCCCCGGAAGAGCTGGAGGAAGTGGCCGGGGAGAGGGAAGTCTGGGCCTCCCTACCAAGGATGCTGCCCCCTTGTGAATTTTAAATGAACACAAACATATTTGAAAGCCAAAGATTGTAAATGTTGAAGCTTTGCCTCAATTTCACTCAGTTTAATGTATGGAGAAAATGTTTTATCTATTCTTAAATGTATATGATCAAACTTTATCTGTTTCCCATTTAGCATAATTTAATTCTACATGTGCACGTAGTAAACACAGCTTAAAGAAAACTGCACATTTTTTTGAACAGTAAGAATATGTAGAAAACTACTACAAAAACGAAAGAAAAGGAAAGATGGATTGTTTTTTTTAACTTTTTTACAACAACATTTAATAACATCAAAAAAATGATAGGGTTATTTTTGTCACTGCTGCACATGGTGTTCCCATTCAGACATTTTGAATCATCGGTATTCATCGTACCCACATGATCAAATGCTACATAAACTGATCAGCTGATGGAAATTAATACATGTTTTATTATATGTGATAATTTCATGGGATTTTTAGTCTAACATATTACTGGTTTAGTGGACCTGACTAAATATAGAAACATTTGGCAGTCAGTGCACCATAAGCTATGCACCCTCAGAACTGTTTTGCACAAATTAGATGTCACACTTCTCTGCTTGAGGGCATGTAAAACTGGTCCTGGGCCAAGAAATGTGCCCAAACACACCTTAAGCATCCAAACTGAAACCGGCAGTAACACACTGCTCGTTGGATAGATAGTGCACGACAGAAAGCCTTCCATCAAAACAAAGAAAATATATCTATAGGCATTCAACTCTGCCTCTGAGTTTTATTTTGTTCAATCAAAACTGATTGTAGGGCAGTTGGTGTTCAAAAAACTGTCCAGCCTCTCATGAGACACTGACTGATAACTGTTTTTCTCTAAAGACTATGGAAAATGTACAAGATATTGTTTTTTTTTTGTATTTTAAAGAAGGTTTTTACAGGTCCCACTTATCATTGCATTAGCATTAACCATTATTGCATTAACCATTATTGCATTAACCATTATTGCACCAGAACATTAGTATTTGCTCCGATAGAGAATAGGTTCTGTCAGGGTCATCAGGGTTATTGATTACGACATGTATCAGGGTTATTGATTACGACATGTACCAGGGTTATTGATTACGACATGTATCAGGGTTATTGATTACGACATGTATCAGGGTTATTGATGACGACATGTATCAGGGTTATTGATTACAACATGTATCAGGGTTATTAATTACGACATGTATCAGGGTTATTGATGACGACATGTATCAGGGTTATTGAATTTGACATGTATCAGGATTATTGATGACGACATGTATCAGGGTTATTGAATTTGACATGTATCAGGGTTCTTGATGATGGTAATAAATCTAGTCACCTGTGTGAGGTGATGAAAGAAAGACATTGATGTCCAGGTCATTGGAAACACCAGCATATAAAGGTCTATGCTGACAGTTCTAATAATCAAAGTCGTTTTATGTAGTTTATTATTAAATTAATATTAATAAGTCTCGAACTCCCCATTATACTGTATATTTTTGTCATTTGAATGTTCAACAACAAATATTTAATAGTTGTAGAATGAGACAGTTTATTACAAACATTTGAACAAAACCATGCTGGGTGTAATTCTATTAGATTTTAGTTATTAGGGCAATATCTGAGTTTTAGATAGAGGTAAAACCTTCATGTCACAGCATGTGAGAGTGTAACAGGATGCCTCCATCACAACACACTCACACAGATCCTCTGCAGTAAAAACAAAAACAAAACTATTTGTTAATTTCAAATGTAAATATTTAGTTTACCTGAGAAGTAACTGGACATGACATGAGTTTTATTGACCCTCTGTGGATTAAATATAATTTATTTCATTAAGAACCATGTTTTAAGACTGAGAGGTTGCCAGGATACCAACTGTGTCTTGTTGGGAAACATTGGTCATAATTCACCCCCCTGAAACCACAAATTGTTGGTTGTGTTCATATTACACACACTGTAAGTATTATGTTGATTACTGAAATTGAGAGGTGTTGCTATTTTGGAGCTCTGAATCTGTGTTTTTTTCTACTGCTGTGCGCTATGTGTCGTGAGAAGGCATCAGGTGTGCCGGTGTGGTGAAAAATAATCCTACGCGTGAAAGCCTCCTACAGGCGCACGCGCACTAACTACGTAGTAATTATTTTCATGTATACGTACAATATTTTGATAACTTCAATTTTCCTTCTACGATAAACCCTAATTCTAACCCTAACTTGAACCCTAATCCGAACCCTAAAAATTAAAGGAAAGATTCTTACTTTTTTTCAACATGATGGACATGTGCAGTTCGCCAGGTGTGCATGCCCATTGTCTACCGTAGGAAACTTTCACGGTAGGTTTATTCTACACTACATTTTAGTCTGCTGGGCCAAAAACACTTGGTGCAATTTCAATTTTTTGGGTTGTAAAAGGAAGTGAGAGCCTCTGATATTCTCAAGCAGATAAGTGAACATACCTCCATGTCAGTAGGTGGCAGTAGTCAGCAAAAAAGGAAAAAAAAAAGGAACTTTGCAGTCTAAATTAAGACTGGTAAGTTATGGATCAAGAAGCTTGAAAAACACTGGTAAAAAGAATTTTCCATATTGATGCACAATATAATCAACACGTTACTGGCATCAGATTGCATGAGTGCTTGTAAATCAATGGAGGGAGGTGGCACTCAACAATCTTAAAGTGGAATTATTCACTGAATTTATTTCCAAAAGGTTTGACTTTTTTTTCCTTATACATACTGTAGCTATGGCACAGAATGCTTGGATCTTGTAAAAATGCTGTTTTTACCTCTCAAAGACAAAATCAAGTAGGTAAGTGGGTAGTAACTGTTTAAAGTGGGATAGGCTGCAAATGTTGTCATTGTTTTGTTTAAAACCAATTGTCATGAATATAATGACATGACGTAAGTTGAAGTATTTTTCTTATTTGAACGAGGAATAAAGTCCCTTCATTTTCAACTTTGTCTTATGCCTGCATTTGCCAGCAGGCCATCATAATAAAGAGTATGCAGAATATTTCTGTTTGTTAATTCCACTACACTACATGATCTCCATAAATTGGTGTGGGGGAAAAAATATCGGTATCAGTTACTGGCCACATTAGTTGTGAAATATGGGCTTAGCCGTATCGGAAATTTGGTACGTACAATACAATCAATTTCCTTGTTCCTTCGTGAAGTCATTTACTCTGCTTCCATAGGCCCTCACATGGTCATGTTCAATGCATTGGGAGTGAGGCATGCGTCGATTTGTTGAGTAAGACGTGACATGAGGATATGTCTGTCAGCTCTGGCTTCTAAACAGCTGTTTGTGCCATTGTTTTTTATTGTTGTCTCATTCTGTGACAGGAGGAAGTCAATAATTAGGTTTTCCTTCTACCTGCGTGACCATATAAGGACTATATACTCATTATTGTTGATGCGTTCATTCTCTACGTTACAGTCAAGGATGCGTTTGGGTTGGTTGGATAACAGGACAAAATGCAGCATTAGTATTCATCACCTTTTACCTTGCATTTTAATTTAATATCAGACTTTGTTTTACTACCTCATCTTACAATTAATTTGAACTCTAAACATATAGGAAATGTGTAAAATCATTTAACCAAGAAAAACATGGGCGGAAAAAAACATTTAGAAATAAATAAAAATAAAGAAACAAAAAATTTCTTCTTGTAATTGCATTGATGACTTACTACGCAACAAGAAATACTTTTCAACCATTTTCAAGAATGTACTCGTGAACAATCACAGCCAGATGAGTGTTTGAACACAGGTTGGTTCAGGTGAGTCATCAGGTTTCTATTTGTTTAACGTCTCATAATATACGTGGCGTTTCCTCTTCCCTTCCCCCTTTCTGAGAATGAAAACTCTGTTCAAAGTTTTTAGCGGAAGCTTACAGTCATTCCTCTTCTTGTCCCTGTTCTTTTAAATACCAATAGATTAAATAATTCATCATGCACCAGTTTGCCTCCTATTTACCCATTTATCGCCAAGTTTTGAAGTAGCTTATGTCGGCTTGCATCGCGATTGCCAACACCAAACACAGGCCCAACACATTTATAAAGCACATTATTTTTAGCTTGTACCATAGACTCAATTTACCTGAGGAACATCCGGTATGCCTGAGGCATTGTCTTACAACAATCGCAATGAGCTAGACATGCTTCTAAAGGTATGACAAAAATGTTTTGCGGTATGAGTGCAGTGTCAATTGAAACAAATACCTCATTCATTCTGGTTTATTAGCTGCTTTATCACTATCCACAATGAGGTCACGCCCTTGATTTATTTGTTTGTCTGTCAGCAGGATTACGTCAAAAGTACTAAACATATTTTGAAAACATTTGAACCAAAGATAGATCTTACGCCATGGAAGATTCAATTTAATTTGGGGGAAATCTGGAACAGTTTACTAATTCTGGATAAGAAAAAACAACCCTTCTCTCAATATTAGCAAAATTTAAAAAAAATGTACAGTATATCTTGGTTTGACATTGATTGTTCTTTATGAAATTTGACTCATATACAGTATGTCATGTTGGAACCTTTGTCACCCATTGAGTTTAATCCAGACCGGATCCGGATTTCATTGCGATTTTTTTTTTAACCTTTTGTGTGGTTATTAATGGGGATAGAAATTTCTTCCAAGCCTTTAAAGTATGAATGATCATGGCACCATGATCCATCACTGATCCAGATATATATCCAGATATCAGGCAATGAGGATATTTAGTGCTTGGTGGAGGTTTGTGCTCTCTTGAGTGATAAAAGTTATTAAAAAAAAAACACATTTCACCTTTAAGTGAAAAAGTTGACTTCACGCTGTCATTATGTGTCATTAGCATAAATAAGGTGCAATGAAGGCTGTCATTAAGTGTCATTCTCTAAATTTTGACAGTTTTTGCTGAATTATGACACTTTTGGAGATGTTGGCGGTTTTTGGGTAAGGTGGATGGATCTAGTGGGGTGAGGTAGGGTTAGGGTTAGGGTAATGAACAACACTTAATGACAACCTTCATGACACCCTATTTCTGCTAATGACAGGTGTCATGTCATAATAATGACAGCATAATGTCAGCCTTGTGTTATAAAACTTTTTCAAACTGCTGGAGGAAACTCACACCTAAAGGGTTCTTAAGAAAACCTGTTAGCTCATAGAACATTAGCAAATGTTTGTACTGGATTTGATACATTGAGCTTTTTAGCTCCGGCCAGGAATCCATTGCCAGCAGCTCTCGTGCTCCTGCAGCCTCCACCAGATCCAATGTGATCCCACTTAGGGCGCCTGCAGTGCGTCACGTAACTTACAGTTTTTTCTCCCAGCTTTCATGCCTGGTCAGGCTTCAACTAAGTGTTGCAACGATCAGAAGAACATCAACTGATCCTGTCCCTTTTCAGGGCCCATAGCCTGCCCATGCTCATTAAACCCTCACAAAGCCAGATACGTTCTGACGTTCAGGCTCATAGATCAGGACCAGCGTGGGCCACATTTTCATGTGAAAAAAAAGTACTCAATTGTAACAGCCGGGGGGACAGTGAGGAACACAATGAATGAGCACATTTAAAGCACCGACAAAGACTACTAGAGATGAAGGATCTACGGATAAGGTTCAACAAACATGTCAACTAATGCACTCGACTAAATAAATCTAATGTCCCTCAAATATATCAGTGAAAGATTAGTAGATTCAGAATTTGAAGGAGAGGAAAGAGTAAATGTGTGTCTGCATCACTTGGTACAAATGTGTGAATGGATGGGAAATCTGATCTGGTCACTGTCTGTGTTTAGAAAAAATAATGCATGTCTGGCGACCTGATTCACTGCACTGTGCCGCTGGTCACGTCAGCATTCCTTCCACGTGTTTGTGTTACAGTGGTCACCCCAGTCTTTCAAAAGACAAAATCTAAGCCCACTGTTATGCTGTTGGCTCTCAGTGAGGCAGGGTTTCCTGTGCGTTGTTGGATCAGTGGCTTCTCCTTCACCTCATATACAGTAACTCCTTTTTTTTTAATTCCTCATAATCATTTCCCAGCAAACTGAGTGTGGACTCATGGAAATTTACACAGATATGTGTACAATCAGAGCCAGAGTGCTTTCTCTTTTTTTTCATTTGGTGACATGGTTATTAACATTGTGTGTATATCGGGTATACTGTGCTAGCCATGTGTGAGGATAGGAATAACAATAAATTATCTATTATCAGCATCCCCTTAACCCAGTGGCGTGAGAAAAAAACCCTGCCCATTTTTTTTTATTTATTTTTTTTTCATTACTACTATTTTGTTTTTTTTTCTGTTCTAACAAAAGGCTGTATAACATCACTAAGTTTATTTTGTCAGATCGATCACATCCTTTACATCATCAATTTGAGCTTCTCCCATCAAGTTCCCATCCTTTATCCCCTTCTTAACTCCAGTAGAAGGTAGTTTCACAGTTTTCTCACTCTGCAGCGAGTGCGATGAATTAATAGATTCTGTTTCTTTTCTGGATTTATATTTCTCGTTGTTTTACGTTGGACTGCTACTTGTTATTTTTGTTGTTATATGTTTTTATGTACTCTTATGTGTTTTATTGTGGCGTGTACGTTTTTTATACTCCCCAAAATTTTGTAGACTGAATCGCCCCAATTGGGGACAAATAAAGATATTGATTGATTGATTTTTTTTTTTTTTTACCTTATTAAATAAAAGTTACATTTTTTGACCCATCTTGATGAAATTTTGTTTGGATGAGAGGGCCTGAAAGTGTTTCATTCTTTGGGTGTGCAAAAGATAAAGTGACAGAACCATTGAAATATGTTTTCACCCAATGATGCCAAATCTAAAGCCATACTCATTGGTACCACATCCTGTTCTTGCATATGACCACAGTCTTTGTTTCCAGATATCCCTTTGTCAATGACTGTGTCCAACTGTGACTTGAGAGGCTGGACCCTCAACTTTGATTCCAAACCCACATCAACTAATCACTTACAAATAGTGCTTCTTACCTCAAAGAACTTCTTCACATATGTGCGTAATCTTTACCAACCTCCTCCACTATAATGAGTAGGGTTGAGCATCGAGTCTCGATTGGTTTCGGGACTAACTTTCCGATTCTCTGGAAATCACTAAAATTTTTACATTTTGTTTCCTACTTTTGATACCCAGTATGCTGACTGAAAGAACAACCCGCTGAACACCAACGAAGACGAATCCACCGGAAGTGTTTGCGTTACTCTGCAACCATGAGAAAAAGATAATGTGAAAATAAGATTTATAATTTTTATGCATATTCAAGTTCATAGATTTGATATTTATATACTTGTTGAAAACAGCCCAATGAGAAAAAGTTTATAAAAAGTTCATAGAATTAAAATACAGAAAGAGGTTCAGACGATTTCATCCAGAAAGACCTATGATTCTAGCTCAATTGAACCTAACTAAGTAACTTACACTTAGCTCTCCCCCTAAAGGTCCCTTTTGGTTATGTCACTGTCATAAAAACTGCATCCCCTGCCTCCTGCCCCACCCCACAGCTACATGCGCACCTTTGCTCTCCCAAGACGGTAGCAACCGATCGCTGAAAAATCCTAATACAACAGTGACACTAAGGGTGCTGTCACATAAGGAAGAGAGACAAGTACAATAAATGAATGATGTGGGAGTAATACAGAAGGGAGTGTGGAAATTTGTTTGTTTGTTTGTGTGCTGACAAAGTGATTCTGAAAATGAATGGATGGCTAGATAGTTAGATGGATGGATATTTGTTTGTGTGTTGACAAAGTGGCTCTGAAAATGGATGGATGAATGGATGGCTAGATAGATAGATAGATGGATGGATATTTGTGTGTGTGCTGCCTGATGGAGCGCTGGGTTGCGAGTGTGTGTATGCCTGTTGCCGCAACACACTGGTGTGTGATTGCTGTTGAGCTGTCACTGCATGGAGTTGCTCCGTTCCTCGAACAAAGGTCTTCTCTGCCTTTTTCTTGCTGGCTCCTCCATGATATAAGTTTGAGAAAAGTTCATTTGTAGACAAATTGTGTGCAGCCACGGGGCTGGTCATAATCTAGCACTAGTTTGTATTGGGCTGCCTTAAAGCAGTAGCAGTTTTCTGGCCAGACACCGCAGAAGGAGATGAATGACCCCCCAATCACTCCATAAACACTTGTATTACCCTCACAGGGACTACAAAAAGGATGTATTAAGATGAAAATGTTACTTAGTTCTGCTTAAAAATAATTGGAATCAGGAATCGTTAGATTCTAACGATGGCCAAACCAAATAATGAGGCTAAAAACTATGGAGAACTGGACATTTTGTGTATTTGCCCTGTTTATCTGGAGACTCTCTCCCTGACCATTGCCAACTCAATGTATTAATATTAGTCACAAATTTAAAATGACATCAGTTTGTTGATTTCAGAGAAATTAGTGTCATTTCCAGTTTATTCATCAAACTCCTCAGCTTCTGAGAGCATTTTCTAGGCACATAGGTTTTTCAAGACAGTCACATAAAATAAACACTTCTAGACAATTACACAAAATAGGAAATGAACTAATGTGCATGTACACCGAAAACTTTAGAATTGTATAGAATATCACTGAGGCATTGAAACTGTAAACTTATCATATCATATCAATAACAGAGGTTCTTTTTTGTAACAATAACTTAAATAATTAATCGTCAATAAATAAATAGAGGCAGACAATTATTTAACAAGATGGTACAGTTTTTTACAATACACTATAAATAGAAAGTACAATAAATAAATATTTAAATATAAATTAATATTTAAAAAACTAAAGATCCTAACAAAAACATTTCAAATATTATAGCTCAGTAGTCCTTTCTTTCAGAATAACTGTGGGGTTAATATCGCTTCCCCCTGAGTGCGACGTGCTTGAATTGATGATCATGGATCCAGTATCTTTAACGTCAGGTACGTGGAAAGACGCTAAGGGACAGGGGCCGCGCACATTATTGCAGACGAGACTCTGCAGGGAAGCCGTGTTGATAATGTTGAAGCCCACGCTGCCTCCAAAGGTGCTTGGTTTCCAGTACTCAGGGGAGCAAATTGGATTTCCCATCAGGCCTTTGAGGGAGAAAGGAGCCCCCATCTCCACCATCGTTTCCCCAAAAATAGCATTGGTTCTGGGTTTTTCCACAAGCAGCCCCGGGTAAAGCTCCACAGCATCAATGTGACCATACAGATCCTCCAGCACTGCGGCCATCTCCTTCTCTCCTGAATAACACAAATAAATAGAGTTATAGATTAGTTTTCATGTGTGGACTGGAACCAGGCTAAATATGACTAGTGCTTATTTCAAATTCACTTTTTTCTGATTTCTTGTAATGGTTGATTGATTTTCCCCTTTACCTAAACTTCTATAAGATGATTTTATTTAACCATTAAAATGTTCTCTTGACAGGAGATTAAAGCATCCCCAGTGAAGCAGGAGGAATATTTTCTGTCTGTTTAGGTTTTGCTCTATGTGATGACAATCTGCTTACACTACCCAAGATAAAATGAACATCTGCTCCTTGGAGTCACGGAAATAAGTGCCTGACCTCCAGAGCTGCAAAGGATAAGACTGAGTTGGAGACACTTCTTTAAAAATCTCTCAACTTAGCCGAAAGGCTATATCACTACATTTCAAGGAAGATGGTAACAATTTTTTATTCCGGTATCTCTTCCAGCACCTTTGTCTCATATATTCCACTTTGTCTCACCTGTCATGTCCTCAAACGAGCTGTAGGGCTTCAAGGAGAAACGTTTTCTGTAGGCATTCAGGGACTGATATCGCATCTGTCGGCTATGCTCAATGGACTTAATGGACACGTACATGATAGGCTCTGGGACATTTCGACCACCAGCAACCTGAGAGAGTGAAAGAAAGGTGAGCTTTAGTGCCTCGAAGCAACAACGGTGAGAGTCAAACTACAGCAATGGAGCATGGATGATCCTTACCCGTCCAGCAAGCTGCTTTGTAAACGACTCCACCAGGTTGTTGATGCCATGTTCAGTTACTACCGAGGTGTTAAAGACAAACTCCTTGTAGCTGTAATCTTTCTCCTCGATGTGGAAACTGTCAGGCATCAGTGGGTGCCAGTGGTAGAGTGTGTTGAACTCGGAGGAGATGCGGTTCTGGTACTGAAAACGTTGGTTGAAGAGCAGCTCTGGGTCAAACTTCAGCTTGAAATTATATCCACTCAGATGCTGCACATAGTCCTCAATCACAATCTTGATGGTCTCCCCTACACATGAAACAAAAACAAATTTTATATATTTGCACTCAAATTCTTCAACTTTTTACTTCGAGAGCTACTGGCAAATGATTTAAAACAATAAAACAAGACACAACTTCCTCTAGTCAAATCTATTTTGGCCATCACATGAACATTTTTAAATATTGCTTTGATGTTATCTTGTAGTCAAATTAAAAAGCAAACACTGTAAAACCTTGAACTCACCGATCAGGATGAGACGTGAAGTCTGGAAAAGTCGTTCATCGTCCCAGTCTGGATGAACCTCTTTGAGTACGTCACACACTCGGTTGTGTTCGCGGAGCCAAATGGTGGCGTACATCATCAGACCGGGGACCAGGCCGAACGCCTCGTGGCCCACAGCAAAGCGATGACTCTCCGGCACATGAGGAGGGTAGTGCATTTGGACATCCACATCTTTCATGGTTGGAGGGTAAATCTCTCCATCTATAATCTGTAGATAAAATAGAGAAGGTGAGTGTGAGCCAAATATGGTGTGAGGAGTTCTGCCTTTGTAAAATGTATGAGACCCTTTTCATACCTGGTATTTCAGCTTGCCATCCTTGAAGAGTCTAAGCTTGTGCTGCTTCTCCAGATTGTCACCATAAATGTGGCTGAGGTCCACCTAAAAGCATGAACAACACAATTAGACAATTTCCTTTCATACATGTGGCATTGGTGTCTGCTTTTCATCAGATCTGCTGTGCTTACCCCATGACCCAAAGCCTGAGTAAAAGCAGGTCCTCTCTTCAAATCAGATTTGAAAAACTGGTGGGTAAAGTGTTGGGCAAAGAACGCAAACATCAAGCTGGTGCCCTGTGGGTCTGGTATGAACTGTCTCCTCATTAGCAGTTTTTCGGCCAAAACCTTAGCATCTGGTAGCTCCTTTTTACCTGGAAACATAGCAAAATATAAGTATTCAATGAGGAAATTGGACACGGTATTAAATGTTTCTGGCAATTTCTGGTGTAGTTGCTTTCACTTGTATGCTTCCCATGATGTAATGAGACGCAGACGCCCTCACTCGTCATCTAAGAATCTGATAGAACTGGTTTCTTTACCGCACTCACCTGCTATGCCCATCGGGGTTGGACAATCCTCAGCTACAGGGGGGAGTGTTCTTGTATAGTAGGAAAGGTTGGAGTAGGCTTCCCAGCTTTTGTAGCCATAGTCTGCGTTAAAGGTTGGTGGGCTGTCAATGAAGTGTGATCGAGCTAAAAAGAGGAAAAAGGTAATCCAGTTAGAATGGTAATAACAAAGTTGCTTCTCCATTAAAATGAAATATACCACTTTTAAGATTTGCTTGAGCTAAAAACACTTACACGTGAGCACGTATCTCATGATGCCATCCCTGAGAAACGAGATGTTATTGATGATGTTCCAGAAGCCCTTGAAGTGCGTGAGAAGGTAATGGATGGTGTTGGGTGACGGTTTTAGTGACACTTTGATCCAGGTGAGGAACTCCGCTGTGAAAGGTGGTAGAGGAAAGGTGAATGGACTGCAACGGCCGTTGTGCATTTATTGTAGAATCACATAGCTAAGGAGTGCTGGTATACTTACGAGTGGTGCAATTTTCCCCGTAGTAGCCTGTGCGTGTGCAGTCACACTCATAATCATTAGAGCCCAGGGCTGTGCAAACACCCCTATTCTGACAGGGTTCCGAGCAGCACAGATTAACTGAAAGAGAGAAAAATGGACCATTAAGAGTGAAAGTAAAACTTAAACCAACAGATTTTTCTATAACCTAAAAATAAATCTAAAACTTTTACTCAAAATGAATAGTTAAAAAACTGAAAAAAACTTTTAAACTTAAATAAGTACTAATATATGATAATTGGTTAGTTCTTACCTCCTTGGCAGACAGTTAAGCTCAGAGCCCAGAGTAACAGTCCTAATGTGAGTCTGTTCATGCTCCAATCCTCGTTCAGCGTCTCTCCCTCTCCTTCAGCGGTTAGAAAGCTCTGAGGATGAAGTGTCAAGTGTCGGAATCCTGCGCGCTGCTGCGCCTTAATACGCTCCCTGGGCTGTGACGTCACTCTCAAAACCAATCTGTCATCGTTTGCATGAATGGCGGGTGTGCATTGAGTGACCCCAGTGGGGAATGTTAATATGTTACAACACATCAGCATCTCTACACCAACGAGGATATCCTCATATGGAATTGAATCCTGAGTGCACAAAGCAGGAAGTTATTGAGATTTCACTTTCAAAACTGACTTTGATCAACACAAATTAACTGTGTTAAAGATTAAAAAAAAAAAAAAAAAAAATCTTATTTTTTCAAGTTTGTATGTAGTTGCTTTTTAAATTAACTTTTGTAGGATTTTTTTTTTTAAATGTAATAAATAAAAAATAAAAAGTGAATATAAAAATCAAAGGCAATAAAATAAAAACCCTATAAAGTAACCATTAATATTTAAAATGTGTAGAAATACTTTATATACATAAGTCATCCATCGTTATACTATAAATCATAATTTTCTTGATCAAGACCTGATAGTTTACGTTTTACGTTTACGCTCACAGACCGCACACAGACACGCACATACTGCCACATACTGAGTGAAATCCATTAAAATATCAGAATTAAAATATATCACAAACAGGTTTTCATAAAACTTTTAAGAATGTCTCTGGGAGGGATATTATTATTATTATTATTATTATTATTATTATTATTATTATTATTATTATTATTATTATTATTATTATTATTATATGTTTTTTAAAAATTATATAATTGTACATTAGTGTTTAGTTTCATTGACATATTGAAATAACTCTCGTTTTTCTTAAAAAACCTCAGGTATTTCCTAAATAGTTGTTGTAAACTTCCAGCCAGATTTGTTGCCAATATCACAAATTGGTGATTCACGAGTGAGTTGATTCATGAACAAACATGGCAGAGCTTAGTCGTCATGTATTATGTTGTCATGCATTTTTGAGTAATTCTGTCCTCACAGGCTGTCTTTACGCGCCCTCCTGTGGACGCTGTTGGAGAACCAGATCTAGCAGCTTTCAGCGCAATAGGCTTTTATCCGGAACTTTTTTTCATTTGACAACTCTTCAAATAACATTTTACCCTCATCTGGTATACATTTCTACTGTATCTTTTTCGTTTTAGACCGTTTTGAAGTAACACTAATCGGACTGCCGGGTGTAGGCTTTTACGCGCAGTACTGGGAAGCGCCTCCTCCGTGTGAACGCACTGGTTCCACAGAGACTCGGCCAATATGTTTCATTAGACAGAATCAGGGATTTAACTCAGCGCTCCTGTACAGGTATGTTGGCATTTCCTTCTTTTTCCAAACACTTCTCACTTCTTAGCCAACAGAAAGCAAGTCTGTGGTGAAATGACGTCTATAACTTTACGCAACAACGGACTAAAGAAACTGGAAGAAAACGAAAAGATCTCAACAATTCTATCAGATCAGTCGAGTAACGCCTGCATAGAACAGTGATTTGAATTGATTTCCCACAGGAACATTCGAATAATTACTTTGTAATCTATAGTGCGGATTGTCTTGTATTGTAATTTTATATCAGATGTGTTCACTTTCTGCACGTTCTCTGCACATTTATTCTGCAGCTCCTGTTTAACCTGGTTGGGTACTGTGTTTTTGTCCATTTCTCTTCTATTGTGTGCTTAAATTGGCCCGAGTGCAGAGTTTCTCAACCTTGGGGTCATGTTCCCATGCGAGGTCGCCTGGAATTCAAATGAGGTCGCCTAAAAATGTTTAGTAATTGATTAAAAAGAAAAAGTTTGGAAATATCGTTTTTCATATTACAACACCACACATTATCTTAAATAACTCTATTCAATATTTTCACTGTCTCAAATATAAATTTAGTTAAAATAAAATGCAGTATAAAAATATCTGAGCTGGCGCATCTTGTCACTTTGAGCACTAATTCTGGCCTACTCTGTATTTGTAACACAACCATTATTGAAAACTGATTCTTTGAGGAAAAATGTTACCTCTGAGGTCACCAGAAATTTGCGATATCAAAATGGGGTGACACCCAATAAAGGCTGGGAACCACTGCTCTAGTGTATCAGTGGAAAGCAAGACAGCAGTGTGATGAGTCTGTGAAAACTTGGAGCTCTGCTGCAAAGTACGTGACCTGACCAGTGCCCACACACAGACTGTCTACGTGCTACCAGTCCTCTCAGCATTGAGATGCTCATTGACCCTATTATGATGATGATCATCAGCACAATTGCACCAAACACCCGTGCACTGCCAAGTCTTATGAAAATGACTTCCTAGAAGTGTATTCATCTTTTCTTCTTTTTCTTTAAAGGAAGCACTGATGGGGCTAGAATATTTTTCATTTGTAATATGTATCAGTCTGGCATTTGGCCATAATATTATATTACAACCAGTTTCCTAATATTTTTCATTAAACATGCTTAAGGTTTACATAGACTGGAACTTTCAATATATTGATTTAAACTGTGAAGAAGAACCAGAAACTGACCTTTAAGTGTGTCCAGTTGTCTAATTTTGACTTTGTAGCTTTGTAGGCTCATCCTTGCATTTGCCCTGGTGTTAAAAATGCATTGTGTTTTGATTGTCCTCCCAAAAGATTAGAAACTTCTAAAAAAAATATGCAATAGTTTATAAGGTATAATCCTGAACAATCTTTTTCTCTTTTTTTTTTTTTTTCATTTTTCAGGCTCTGAATGCATGATCTCGTGACTGAGATGCTTTCCTAAGTTAAAAGTATATACATCTCTACAAAGAGTTTACAGAAATTTACAATGGCATCCAACATAATCGTAAGTATTTCTGCATGTTTTCAAGAAGATTTCAACAGACTTTAAAACATTTTATAGTTTTGGTCAAACCATTCTCCTTTTTTCTGACAATTTCTCTTTAAAAAAAAGAAAACTTTTAATAATGTCAAACAAACTGACAAAAAACATCCTTTGACTGCTTGTGTTACATTTTCCTTCCTGACAATGAAGCTAAAAATACAACAAATGCACAATGACTGAGACATAAGACTTCTGTAATCAATTTATAGCATTCAGTTACATACATGATTGTGTGTAATGGGGTTACATTCTTTATTTATTTTTTTACTGATGACACTGCATGAAATGTTCCTGATAGACAAGTATCGATAACATTTACTCCCGTTGTATTACCGTAAAGCCAGATTTAGTTATTCAGTATGAAAAATGCAAAAACTACAGCGTTTGGTGTCGTGAAAATATAAAGCTAAAGCTCATGCTAATGACTGTTGTCTTTCTGCAGGGTGGATTTTGCTCTATCTTTGCTGTGCACTTAGTATTATTTACCTTTGTTCTACCTGTGGCAGCACTGATTCCCATACACAAAGCCCTGAAGTTGAACAGAACTCAATGAATGTTGTATTGCAGGTAGAACAGCAATTTTCTCACAAGTTAACTGTGAAAGTGGTTCGAGCTGAGAGCGTCACAAAGGGAGCATTGGGTGATTTATGTGAGTGTTGGTTTTTACCTCACAGTTATGGAATAGATTTTAATGTACAGTATATTATATTCTATGATGACAACTTGTGTGTGTGTGTGTGTGTGTGCGCGTGTGCGTGTGCAGTGGACACTCCAGATCCGTATGTGGAGCTGTTCATCCCGACAGCCCCAGAGAGCAGAAAGAAGACCAAGCACATAGACAATGACATCAACCCAAGATGGGACGAGACCTTTCACTTCATTCTTGATCCCAACCAACAAAACATACTGGAGGTAATATCAGCTCTTTATCAATCTACATGAGGCCCTCAAAGTAAATACAAAAAATGACTCCAAAAACGCAGAAAATGACAGATATCAACTCAAAACAGATGCAAAAATATAGAGAATGACTCCAAAAAACATATACAAAATCACAGAAAAATACACAAAAGGACAACGTAAATACATACAATTCTCTAAAAACCTAATCTACAAATACTGTATACACAAAAATAACAGTAAAGAATAAAAAACAACACTAAAAATGTGCACATGAATATTAAAAAACAAAACACAAAGGCTGCATTCACACTGTAGGCAAATGTGACCCAAATCTATTTTTTTGGGAGTCAAGTGACCATCTCTGATTTTTTAAAAGCAGTGTGAACACTTAAATCCGACCTATACCTGATTTTTTCAAATCAGATTTAGAGCACTTTCACATGTGGTCCTGAATCAGATACAGATCGGATCTTTTTCAATGCGACCTCTGTGTCAACGGTCAAGGGGGACTTAATTTGATATGTTGACGTCACTTCATAGCAACAGCTGGAGCAGTGAGTGCTGCGCTGCAAAATAAATCAATAAATAAATAAAAAAGTGCTGCAGCTGTGCGCTGTCCTCTGCTCACCATGGACTAGAGAGGAACAGGGACAGAACTGAGACAGGCTTGAAGCATCCACTGTTGAATAAATCCTTTTTCTGCACTAGAACATGGATTATCCTGATATTTGATAGATGGATTATGTATTTTTTTTAATTATTTAATTTGATTTTTTCAGGGGGGAGAGACTCAAGGTAGGAAATGGAAAGGGTGGGGAAGAGTTGATTATTTTAAAGTGAGAGTGAGATGTGAAGTTGTAGTTGTTCATTTTGTGCTTATTGTGTTGTGTAATCAAGCCAGTCTGGTGATAAGTGTGAAGCTTAGGTATAATGGTGGTGGCTGTGGACAGAGGGAAGGAGTGAGTGGTAATACCTAAAACAGGTATTTGGGATCAACGTGTCTAAGGTTAAGCCCAGTACGAGTTTTATCCCACAGCCCAAGACACGCCAGTGCATCGTGGACCAATGTATGTGCAAGAACCACTACTGCAAACCCACGCACTGCCCCAGGCCTGAAGATGTAGCCAGGCCAGCAGAAAGAGCGGGGGCCAAGGAGCCCCGGCCACCATCCCACGGCCGAGCAGCCCCCCAGACGCCCCCAAGATCCCAAGCCGAGAGGCAGCCATCACCCCCCACATACACACCCAAGAAAGCCCCAAGGAGCTGAGGACCCCCGCCAAGGGCCCAGCCAGACCGCCACACCGGCATACAGGGATTATGTATAGATTCACTGTCTCCTGCTTGCACTGCACACCTTTCTGTGTTTGACGTGCACTTGCTTCCCCATGCGCTGATCTGTTCTGTTGACGTTTACAGTTGTCTGTTAAAAAAAGCAGGCTTACCACTAAAACAAGTGGAAATATGTCATTTGCATGAGGAAAAAAATAGATTTTAACTGTCGGTTTTGGGTTGGACACATATAAATACCTAATGTCTGTCGGACCTGTCAGTTTCAATTTTGCTCTTTCGAGTTCGGGTCAAAGCTTGAAGGTTCATATCATAAATGGTCTGTGTTTAAAAGCAAATCGTCACCACTAAAAGCCAAAACTAAATATTTGGCTGTCCTTCTTTTTCCACATCCTCCTCCTGCACCTGCTTATTTATTTTACGTGATCCACTGCACTAAAACTTTGAGACAAATGCAACAATGCGCATGCGGGTCAGATTGGAGCCGCAAACAGTTCACACTGCTGTCTGATACTGGTCACATTTTAAATGGTAATGTGAACGGACAAACAAAAAAATTGGATCTGAGCAAAAAAATTGAAATTCAGCATTAAGGCTTGTAGTGTGAACGTAGCCAAAATGTTTCTAAAAACACACAAAAAAACATACCTATTCAAAACTTAAGCAAAAATACTGAAAATGACTCCAAAAAACATACAAAATCACAGAACAATAAACAAAAGGGCAATGAAAATACACACATTTCTTTTAAAACCTAAAAGACTACAAATATACACAAAAATAACACTAAGAATACACAAAACAACACCAAAAATGTGCACATAAATATATATTTTTTAAAAAAAACAATACACAAATGTCTCTAAAAACACATAAAACAGCAACAAAAACAGAAAATGAACCTTTGATTTCTCCTGTATTAATGCTCACATTGGTCATTATTCGAAAGGCTGATAAAAAAGTTGATAAAGCAGATAATCACATTTTTGTTGCCCACCTTTTAACTACTGCTTTCCATTTTAGGCTTGGTATGATCAGTGCACTTTGTTTTCTGTTGGAAACTAATTTCTCACTCTGTGACACATCAGAGCTTTAAAGAAAGATGTGACTTCTTTAAAACGTGGGTTTATTATTGATACCTAACTGCTTTATTATGTTGGGGGTATTAAACCAACCTAAACATGTCAGAAATATTAATGTGCTCCCATTGAATATATTTAAACAGATCACTACTGTTGTTTGCTTCCATCAGTTAACATTAATGGACGCCAATTACGTGATGGATGAAACACTTGGGCAGGCTTCTTTCAACATTTCCAAGCTCAAAGTTGGCCAGGCAAAGAAGTTGGAGACGTTTGTCATTGGCAAAGTATGACAATGTTTCATGTTCTCTGACATTCTTTTTCTATTATATTCATGACGCGCCGACAGTGCAACTTGTTTAGACTTTTGGAAACTAGCATGGAAGATAATTTAACAGTGAAACTGCTGACCTCATTGATGTTTCCTCAACTGAATATCATTTATTTCTTTATTCATTTTTTTTGACAGGCAACCAAAGTGTTCTTAGAGATGTCACTGGAGATCTGGTACGTCTAATCCTAAGAACGTCCTTCACTATAGTGTTACTTTTGACCTGTTTGCCACGCCTTTGTAGGTTCAAGGTAACAGAATAATGTGCTGCTAGAAGCTAAATTTAGAGCTGTGACTCAATACCAGCAGAACACAATACAGGGTTGTGTGAATGCTAACATACTAATATTACATTTCTGATTGTGGGAGTTGTAAGGAATGTCACATGTTATTCGTCATAACTGACTGTATGTACAGTACGTGCATTTAAAAAAAAAAAAATCACATCAAACTAAATGATGTTTAGAACCTGTGTTTTCCATCTTTTATGTACAAATCTGCTTGTCTTCCAAACCTATTTAGTTTAGAAGTTATTAATCCTTTTATTTGTGTGTCCAGCACAAAGCTAGACCTGCGGTTCAGCTTGGCTCTGTGTGAAAAGGAAAAGCAGTTCCTGCAGACGCGCAGAGAACGAGTGATGCTTGGAATTAAGAAGCTGCTAGACATGGAGAAGCCTCGGTTCCTCCCCAGCTCTCCTGAGGAGGTGAGTGAAGGTTAACAAAAGCGTTAAAGAAAATAGAAAGTCATCAACCCAATTATATCCATGGGATGATTAACTCAGGCTGTGTTAGAAATTGCATACAAACGTATTTCTCATACTAAGTCTAAAATGTCAAAATGAGTTTGTAGTGTGTTCACATTAGATAGTACGGAAAGATTAAGTATGCGAGAAATACCCAGATGTATACTATAACAGGACATTTTAAAAGTATGCACAGTAAGCACACTAGTCATACGGTCTTCAGAAATCTCCAAAATGTGGGAATGAAATGTGTTTTCGGTGCGTTTTATGGATCAAATGATCACATGTTAATATTCTACTTGGTCACTTTCTCACCTAAAATATTTTCAGAACTTTCAAAGGTGGAGAATTAACAGAGATATTTAGCCTCCATGTGCTTCAGGTTTTTGTCGTTGGAGGTTTGAAATGCATCTTGGGAAGCTTCAGTGGGAACGGTCATCATCCTAATCCTCCTAACCATACTTATAGTATATAGTAAACAGTATTTACTCCTTGAGTTTGTAGTGCATAGTACGGGGTATGTCATTTCAAACACAGCCTTAGCTTTAGCCATCTTTTGCCAAATCATTCAAATCTACCAAGAGCCAAAGAAAGCTATTCTGAGCTTGTTACTTATCTAAAGATGGCATTGCTGTTACCTTATTACATATATATATAAAAAAATCTAATATCTAGATAGAAATATGTAAACTTGTAGGGAACGATTGATCAGCTGTAATATTGGGTGCGTTGCCGTGCCAACGTTAGACAAATCAACAGGGAACAAACTAATCAGATGAAATAGCGTCTGCTTTTACAAAAATGCATCAAAGTTGTCAGAACAGCCTTAGTTTTTAATCTTTCAACATCACTGTGATGGTTGTAAAGTGACACCAGCTTATATGAAAACATTACTGACCTCTTCTTAAGAATGATTTCTCCTTGTAGCCTTGGTGGTTGTTTGGTGTTATCCACATACTGTATTTGGCTGCTGCAATTTGCATTAAACACATCACACAAACTATCAGAATATGACTTAAATTGAATAAGTCAAAAGGGAGTTTTCCAAAGATTACAGCATTTACAACACTGAAAGAAAAGAGATTATTGCTAGATTGTTAATCCACTTAAAAGTAATGTGAAATGTTGCCCAACTGATGCAATAATAATCCTGGTAAGTGATTCTTCTATTCACAGAATCATCTTTAACAACTAGCGTCATCATGCTTCAGTGTAAGGAAGTCACTGCAATACTTTAACTTCCCGAGTTACGCTGTATGAAGAGGTCAGAATCAAATAAAGGATGTGAAATTAACCATGTACATGTATTTTCTCCCAGATTGTGTAGCTTTGGAGGAATAACCATAGAGGAGTTATGTACAGTTATATTTGTTGGTTTGTTGCGGCGCAAACTCCCTTGTTCAATGGAAATAGGTTCAAGTATTTCTGCCTCGTTGGAATTTTGGTATTCAGGCCAAGCTGAGAGTTGCTGACTTGACAAATTCTCTGACAAAGGTTTGGAAAAATATTTTCACTTGTTATAAAACTTTGGGAAATTTACCAAACTGGAAAGTGCCTCCAAAGCCTCCCAAGGTTTTTTTTCCTCCTACATGCTTTGAGTTGAGTTGGTGATTCACTTTCAGGGCTGAGAGCCATGTCTGTTCATGTCTGCATTGTATGTCAGGAATGACATTGCCACTTACTGCTTTGCACTATTCAAAAGCCATTATTAACTCCTAATCCTCAGCAGAGAGGAAGAGATGTTGCACAATTAGGAATTATGAAATCGCAGAAAATGCGAAAGATTTAAAAACGGTGGAGGTGCAGGAAGTAACTCACGTGGGATTTTGACTTCCTAAATGATTTCATTCAAAAGGATAAACTTTTACTACAGTGCTATTATTTGGAGCTACAGCTTTTTGTGATGACACAAATAAACCAGCTTCTTCTGCTTAGTACAGGTAAATAAAACATTGTAAATAAATGGCTTTTTTGGCTCAAGTATCCCTTTTCTCTTACTTTTGAATCCAAGTACCCTCCTTTGTCCGACTTCAACATTTTGCTCAGAATTCTGTGAATAAACAACTATAGAGCATAACTGATGGAATGAATGAGTGTTAACACACATTTTAAATAATCTCATTTTGTAAATAAGTGGAGTAAAATAGTATTTACGCTTCCTGAATAGATTTATTTCCAAAGTTTGCGGTCAGTTCCCTCCTGATGTGGGACCAAGACTAACCTTTGCATTTTCAGTTCATGTTCTAATTTTGTGTTGTTTGTCTCATTTTGTGTGTTTTGTTGTTGTTTGTTTTCATTATTCAGTATATTTTTGTGTTTTTGTTGACGTTTTTGTGCGTTGTTGGTATTACTTAAATTATCCTCACTCAGTGTGTGTGTTTTTGGTTTAGTTTGGTTGTTTCTTATGCCTTTTTGTATGTTAATCTCTTATTTTTGTGTATTTTGTGTGTTTTTGTTGTCATTTTGTGAGTTATTGGTAATATTTAGTATTATAATCATTATTACCTCAAAATAAACATCGTAAAACCCCATATTTTTAATGCTCTCTCTCTCTTTCTCAAGAACCCCCTGTGGTGCCATCACTTACCCATAGGGGTACACGTACCCCCATTTGAGAAACACTGCTTGAAAGGACTTGAAATCCTTAAAGGCTTTGCCTCCAAAGCTTTTCTAAGATACAGGTGTAGTATTTCACACATGATCCTGACCTCATCTAACTACTGTATTGTAGGTGCCGGTTATAGCCATCGCGGGTTCAGGAGGTGGTTTCAGAGCCATGGTTGGCTTCTCTGGTGTGATGACGGCTTTGTTCAACTCTGGAGTCATTGACTGTGCCACATATGTTGCAGGACTTTCTGGATCCACATGGTCAGTTAATATGTCTTCTTTCCCCTTCTCTAACCACATTTCTATAAAAACCCAATCGACCCCTACAGCTTCTTTTAGTCATCATGACTTGGTGGCTAAACATCCGTCCTCCTTCTTGTCTCCATAGGTATATGTCGACTCTCTACTCTCATCCTGACTTTCCAAATAAAGGCCCAAAGGAAATCAACAGTGAGCTAATGAAGAGAGTTAGCAGTAACCCCCTGAGGCTGCTGCTGCCCCAACATATCACCAACTACATCCAGGCCCTGTGGACAAAAAAGGCTTCTGGACAACCTGTTACCTTTACTGATATCTTCGGCATGCTGATAGGAGAGACACTCATACCAGCGGTGAGAGCACAGCTCACGTGTTTAGGAAAACTGTTACTTGTTACTCTATTTTACCTCAAGCATTTTGTGGGAAAATGACACACTATATAAAGAGATATCTTTGGGTGCTTTGACAAGTCCTGAAAAAAATGTATATACGTATTATTCTTGTTAGTTCATGCCAAATAGCATTTATGTAGTTTTCTCCTCTTGTAATGTCACTAATAACACCAAAGAGGTGAAAAGTATGTCATTCACTATCTGATATTTTATTGACTCATCTGCTAATTCCTGAGAATTTCACACAATACTGTAAGGTTTTCTCTACATTCTTCCCAGATCTTTTGATTCAACAGCTCTTGGACTCATGACAAGAATTTATTCTCTTTAGCCTGCTGCTTCTGCAAATGGTTAAGCAAGACTGTGTCCAGAGAATTGGGAGTAGACATTTTATCTTCTTGGGCTGGGTGTGCAAACATGTTTAGCCTATATATCACCATGATTCAGTCCAGCCGACTGCATCATCACCTTGGGGTTATGTAAACGGTGAACAAAGTTAGTGTGTGTGTGTGTGTGTGTGTGTGTGTTGGAAACTAAGCATGTAGCTAAAGCAACACAGTGTCAGAGACTAACATTGAAAAATACGGAACTATCTCACAATACTGTGTGGGAGTTTCACATTAAATGAAAGCATATTCTGTCTTGTCAGAGAATGGACATCAAGCTGAGTGAAATCCAGGAGAAAATAAACCAAGCTCAGAGTCCTCTTCCTCTCTTCACGTGCCTGCACGTTAAACCTGATGTTTCTGAGCTCATGTTTGCAGGTCAGTTCCTCTTTTTTTTTTTTTTTCCCCCCATCTTTGCCTGTCATTAGCGGTAAAATTATTTCCTTCATTTTGCATAATGACCAGGCATACAGAGAGTGTGGCAACATGCAAAAAGTAGCACTGTGGTACATTTCCTCATAATGTCACTGCGATACTAGAAAGAGGATGTGACATGACGGGATCAGTTCTGCTGTGGCAGATAAGATGGACAAGGCTACAGGGTTGATTTAGTTTTTACTGCCTGCTCATTGTATCTGGCCCTGCAGCACGCTTTAGAAGACACTGTTACCATTGTACACAACATTAGTAACCAGATGCTAAATATGGCATTTTTACAGCCATTTAAAAAAATATCAGTTGTTTTCATAGTCTTACAGTGGTTAGCACTTTGCCTAATACCAAGAAAGCCCTGGGCCTGGGTCATGTAATCCTGCAGTGGACCTGGTACTTTACCGTGCAAAGTTTGCCCATTCTTCCCATGCTTGAGTCAGTTTTCTCTGGGTTCTCCAACCACAGTCCAAAACACATGTATATTAGATTATTGATGCCTCTGAAAAGAGGGTATTTCTATCATTTATTTATTTATTTATTTGTGACAAGGGACAATGCACATTATTAAACAAATATGTAAATGTGGCAGATTGTTTTTTTTTAAATAATATCTTCATTTTTTTGCCACATACAACATAAAGACAGAGACATTTACAGAAAAGAAGAAAAGTAATAAAAGTCTGGCAGGTTACCATAAATAGTACAGTATTTACAAATATTATACCTTATAATACTGTAAGTGTGTGTGCGTGTGTAAGTGTGTGTGAGTGTGTAAGTGTGTGTGAGTGTGTAAGTGTGTGTGTGATATTACAATAATTATAATAATTGTATTGTGCCATTAGTGGTTGAGGGGAGGAGACAATAACAAGTTAATGATGACAAATACGTGGGGGAAAGGAACAATATATATATATATATATATATATATATATATATATATATATAGATGGATATTATAATAAAATTGAGAGAAGAGAGGGGAAATAAATGAAAAAAATCCTTAGAACGGGTGAGAAATAAGTTTCAACCTGGAGCCCAATGTGGCAACGTGGCAGATTATAGCCACAGGCTAGTTTCCATCTGTAGTCCCTGGCAGGTTTATTTTGTGTACAACAGAGATTTTATATATATATATATATATATATATTTAGCTTAGGACAGACCAGAAATAAAGTAACCATTGCAGAAGAAACACTTTGTTCACTAGCTATGCATTGCATATGTAGTTTGTTATGCACCTTTTTGCACCTCTTCATCAGAGTGACTGATCTGTTCCATGTCTGTTTTGTCTATCTGTTATTTAGTCTCCTTTCATCCCTAATCTCCTCTTTAAACCCTAACCTTACTGCTCTCGGGCAGCTCAAGTAAATTGCACCGTGGAAAAACACATTTAAGAAACCGTTTTCCACTCAAGGTTTGCTGAGGTTAAAAGTGCTTTTGTTTGTCTGTCTGCACATACCATGTAACCAGTTGTGGCTGCCAACCTGAGTTTAAAATGCAGTAGTGACATGTCGTGGTTAAAAGCGGGTGAGGAGATGGCCACATTAAAGGGTGGTGCTAAGATAACTGCTTTGTCAGACCTGAGTCCAGAGAGGTCTTATCTGAGCCTCTGCTAAGTAGAAACCAATGGCTCTGGTAGAAGCCCACAGCTGATGAAGATCATTGAAATGTTTGCGTCATCTCACTGTGGGTGTGATAGTATCATCACTGAGATTGTAGTGGTTTAACAAAAAACTACCATACTATTAACCTCACAGCACTGACTCTGTTACAGTGTCCCTTTGTACAACTACAACATTTTGTTCAGAATACTATGAAAAAAACAACTATAAAGCATAATGATGGAATGAATGAGTGATAACAAAATATGTAAATAATCTCATTTTGTAAATAAGTGGAATGAAACAATATTTAGTGAGTCCTGAATACATTTATTTTGTATAGTTTTTTGCATTTCTGGTCATCTCCAACCTGGTATGGGACCGAGACTGACCCTTTTATTTTCAGTTCATATTCTAATCATCACAATTATGATTATCATTTTTAACTAGAAATAAACACTATGAAACCCCGTATTTATAAGGCTTTCATTTGTTAGGTTTTGTTAGAGTTTGGAGATACTCTTGTATTCAGTGCCTGAGGTTGCATACAGAGAGACACAGTCAGAGGTTTTGCTTTGCTGAATCAAGCAATCAATCAATTTATTACAGATGAACAGAAAATAATCAATTGAATAGGATAAAACAGGCACTCATCTAAAACACAGCTGTGGTCCTCAGGGTGGTCTCACTCCACTCAATGTAATTCTCTCAGCATTTTTATTCTATTTTTTTATCTGGTGTTTCTCCTCCCCTGTCTCACACATGGCTGGGACAAGTTTCTTCTTTTGTTATGATACGTAAAACATTACTGTCAGGATCAAACATGAGCTCATCAAAGATAAAGACACACACGTTATATAGATCAAAGCACAATTTATAAAAGTCTAAATCGAACGGTGTTCTTTTAAATAGAAGATGTTTTACATTTAGAAATTAAACGATCAGTTATTGTAGTTAGTTAAAGATGACATTTACTGCTGATATAAAGCAATACAACTTATGTTTAATATTTATTGATTGATTTTTATTAATTTATCATTTAGGGGTCTATTTATTTGATTTATGAGGTATATCTATATGAGTTGTTTAAAGTGTATTCAGTTTAGTATTTAAAATAGAATTATTGTTATTTGTTAATGATTTAGATTTTGTGCACTTTGGTCAAACTGTGCTGTTTTAGTGTTAATCTGAGTGTCCCAGTTATTTATATCTGATTTGTCTCTTTGCTTACGTACTTTCTTGTGTTATTGCTAGATTTAGATTAAGTTGAAATCAGATGTTCTAAAACTGTTTGTTTATAAAAAAAATAGGCTGTGAGACAGTTGACCTGAATATGTTTTGTTATGGTTAAATAAGAGCTATGGGACATTTAATTATAGATTGTTGCAAAAGAAACCACGAATAATAATCCATATTTTCAGTTTCCACTGTCTTTCTCTCTCAAGTACCCCCTGTAGTTTAATCACGTGCCCCTAGGGGTACACGTACCCTCGTTTGAGAAACACCGCTCTATTGAATCATCATATCAGCAGCACGATGAACAATTAATTGGCTTTATCTCACCTTTATCTCTTCTTTGCCACATTTTGCTTTAGGTTTCTTGGGTTGAAATTTGTTAATCAATGTGGCGATATTGTGTGTAAATATTTGTATCCTCAATTATTATTATCCTTAATAAATATTTATACTTAGACTGGGTGGAGTTCAGCCCCTATGAGATCGGGATGGCAAAATACGGCACATTCATGAAACCAGACATGTTTGGAAGCAAGTTCTTCATGGGAACTGTTGTGAAGAAGTACGAAGAAAACCCTCTTCACTTCCTGATGGGTAAGAGAGAGACTATCATTTTCTGACATAGTTAACAACAATCAAAGCTTTCTTTCCTCGCCAATAACAGACGTGTTGTTGGTGTGTCAGGTGTTTGGGGGAGCGCCTTCTCAATCCTGTTCAACAGAGTACTGGGAGTCAAGGACACAGTGGGTGGCAGCACGATGGAGGAGGAGCTTGGTAAATCCTTTTCCTGTCCATTGAAACTGTCAATATTGGTATCGAGATGCAAAGTTACACAAAGAGTATTTGCTTTCCCCAGTTGACACAAAGCTATGATTGGTAAACCAAAGTTTCACACATTTGTATTGTTAGTTTACATCCTTCAGCCAAATCCCAACAAAAGATCACAACTGTTTTTTATTTTATTTATTTCTAAATTTTATTTTATAATGTTATTTGTTTCTGCAACATACAATTCAATGACAAAGACAATAACAAAGTACAATTCACTGACAGGCTACCATAGACAATATTTTGAAGTTAACCAGCATTGTACTACAAATAAATCCTGTAAATGAGAGCAATAAGAGGAAATCCAGCTTTGTAGTACAGGCCCACCAAGACACATTTGTTTCACCAACACGTTAATCTATAAATTTACCATCAGGATCAACTAAGGTTTAAATCAGCTTCTTGGACGAAAGGTGAAATCAGGTGAGTTTGGTAATCTTTACGACATTTACTGATAGCGTCAAATATTTTGATGTAAGAAACAAAATATATTTTCCTCCCTTTTTGCTGTTTACAATAAAAAATGTAGCAGCTAGTTAGCTATTTGGTCCAAGTAAAGTATAATAAAATCTCTCAGAGTTATTTACTATACAATAAGTAGAACCATAAAATATTCAAGTGGAAAGAAACACTTTTGCTTACTTACTTAAGCTCATTATCAGGTTCCATTTTTATCACTTATCACAGTATTACGGTTTCTGACTGGTGTTAAAGCTATAATTGGCATTGAATGTTTGTTATCATGGAATGTATTTAATTGACCTTCATGAATTCAGTTCCGTACCAACAATGCGATGATTGTGTTATAGCACAAAGAGCATCTCCACCTACTTAAAGAATTAACAAGGGTACATTCAGGTGTATCAGGTGTCTGTGCATCGCTAAAAACAGCAGGCATGAATTTGATAATGTCACACTAATGGACGGAGAACAGCATTCAGCTACCATGTCTGTTTTGAAAAAGATTAGCTCACTTTGGAAATGTGAATAGTGTAAATTTGTCTTACAGAGCAGATTAAACCACAGCACATTGTTGGAGAGGACAGTCTGGACAATGAGGACGAGCCAAGGAAAGGTGAGAAATGTTAAATGATCACTAATGGAGGAATATCCCTTTGAGCCAACAAAAGCATGCTATTTTATTTCACCATATAGATTTGAAAATCAATATTTTGTCTTAGTCATTGATGCGATGCAGTTCAGACCTGTTTTCTGTTATAAATGTACTAATTATAAGCAAACGTATCAGTATTATCATTGTATTCTACTGCTAACGCCCCAGTTTAAGAGTCAATCATCTGCATCCAAATTCTATTAAAGTTCAGTCACCGAAGGCTAAGATCCATCCATCCACCCACCCACCCACCCATCCATCCACCCACCCATCCATCCATCCACCTTCACAGATGTAAATCACTTTTAATTTAAGTTTGGTCAAACTTTAAATATATTTAACCTGAAAAAAGGGATTCAATAAGTAAACAATTTAGCTGTATAAACTAGTGGAAATAATCTATATCTTTGCAATGGACTTGCACACTATCCAGGGTGTACCCCCGCCTATAGTGCCCAATGAAAGCTGGAAAAGGCACCAGCAGAGCCCCCCGACCCTGAAAAAGGAAAATGGATGGTTAATCTATAACAGATTATTTCCTTGGGACATGCTTGTTTATTTCTACAATAGATACTGTGCTTTAGAGTTATTTTGGGCATTTGGGTAATCCACCCTATCTAAGATTTCACTACTGATCTCTTTGGTCGTCAGCTGGTACAGAAAAGCCGGAGGCTGAGGATGAGTTTCACCGAGCAGCTCAGGCCACCTGGGTTCAGAGGATGTTTACGTCACTCTTTAGTGACTCTGCATTGTTCAACACGCGAGAAGGCCGAGCTGGGAAGGTATCTGATTATATTACACCATATTTTCCAGTTTTTTTTTTTTTTTTTTTTAAACACAACAATTCAAACTTTCTTTAAAAATCAAATCTTATCAGGTGCATAACTTCATGCTGGGCCTGAACCTGAACACCAACATGCCTTTCTCTCCAGCCTGTGGGACTACATGCCACGCCCAGACACCTGAAGAGGAGGTGGATGCCGTCACAGGTAAGTCATTTAAATGAAATGGTTCACATTTTCTTGATGTAAATCATTGGTTTTGATGATGTTGTTCTGAAACAATACAAAGTTTACAGGCACTACATGCTCTTTTTTTTCCCCATGATTTCTACAGATCCCGATGAGTTCGATCGCATTTATGAGCCACTGGATGTGAAGAGTAAGAAGATCCATGTGGTGGACAGTGGGCTGACCTACAACCTTCCCTACCCTCTCATTCTGAGGCCACAGCGCAGTGTCGACCTCATCATCTCCTTTGACTTCTCAGCACGACCCAGTGACTCCAGCCCTCCATTCAAGGTCAGCCATTAGTCTATTATTATCTGGATTCATGCATTCATGAAAACTCAAGGTTTAATTCTTTCCTATGTGCACCAACAGGAGCTTCTTCTGGCAGAAAAGTGGGCGAGAATGAACAAGCTCCCTTTCCCAAAAATCGACCCCAAAGTCTTCGATCGAGAGGGTCTGAAAGAATGCTACGTTTTCAAACCCAAGAAAGGCGAGAAGAACTGCCCAACCATCATCCACTTTGTCCTGGTCAACATCAACTTCAGGAAATTTAAAGCCCCGGGTAAGTATGTGCACAAGCGGAAGGTTTCCACTGCCTGTCTGAGGGGGAAGGAATGCTAAAGCTCTGAGTATCGTTGCTTTATTAACAATCTCATAACACTGTCTCGCACATGATGCATCCCTTCCTTGAAGTTGCACCTCTTTTACCCCTCAACTTGGTGACGTAAATACCATCGGGTGAGGGTCAGTGTAGACTTGCAGTGGAAATTGGTATGTACTGTATGTGTATGTGTATTGACCTGCCTGATTAATTTATGGTTACTCATGGAGGACGCCGGCGCCGGCAAGGAATCTATCTCCGACTTCAGCGGAAAAGCTTTGTCTATAAACATATGATACATCAGGAGACCCTCAAAAACACACATCTAGACCCTCTCCAGTGGGGCCTCTGTACATTAAGTTGGTCATCAGCCTACATGCAGTATTTACGCAGGGTGTTTATGGATGTTGCATCTATGATTTGCACTCAAACCTAAAAGGCATCGGAAGGATTTATACCTTTTTTGGAGATAAACTATGTAAATTTCCCAACATCCATATAGTTGAGAACGATAATGAAAACTGAATACTCAGAGTTGAGGGGAAAAAATCCAAGGATAAATATTTGAGGAAGTTTAAAAAGGATTACCTTTGGTTGTCTTCAGTAGTCTTTTTCAAACTCACGTCCTGCGACCCCTGGAAAGCTGTGGCCAATGTTTTTTGGGTTTACTCCATTTAATCACCTCTGTTAGCAGGATTATGTCAAAAGTTCTGATTCTGACAGAATTTTAACCAAAGATAGACCTTACATTATGGAAGAATCCATTTTATTTTGGAGGGGATCTGGATTTAGTGCTGTTCCGATACCTTTTTTTTCTCTCTATCTCTCGTCATTGGCAACATTTCAACAGCTCATATACCGGGTTGTAATTGACAGATCTTTATGAAATCTGACTGTTAGGTTGGGTTGGCTCCTTAATTACCCCAACAAATTTCCTCTTGATCAGATCTAGAATGCGCATTTTTCGAGAAAGAAAATAGAGGTGCCCATACATTTGGACGTACTTTATTGTTAATAATGGGGATAGAAATGTCTTCAAAGCTTTTAAAGTGTGAATGATCATGGCATCATGATCAAGATCACTGATCCAGATAACTGCTACTATCTGGAAAGGAGGATTTTTGGCGCTTGGCGGAGGTTTGTGCTCTCTGTTGTGATTGATATTGTTCGACTTTGACTCATGCTCACGATTCACAACTCAATGGATTCTGTTCCCCAAGTTTTCTGTGTAAAGCTAACTATTTGGTGTAAAACGTTGGAAATAGTCATTCAGAAAAATCTCAACAATATACAATAAATGGGTAGCATATCTTTTGAAACCCATTACAGACTTCCTATTTTGCTCATTCCCTTCCAGGCGTTCCCAGAGAAACTGAGAAGGAGAAGGAGTTTTCAGACTTTGACATCTTTGACGACCCTGAATCGCCCTTCTCCACCTTCAATTTCCAATACTCCAACGAGGCATACATTCGACTTCATGACCTCATGGAGTTCAACACTCTGAACAACCTGGAGGTCAGTTAATGCTGTTGAAAAATCTCTGAAGTTTCATATGTCAAGCAGCGAATTGTGAAAAAAAAAAAACCAACAACCACTAAGTCATTCAAGACCTCAGTTAAATTAGTTAAAGCCCATTTTTTAAGAGATGTTAATGGTGAGGATTAGATTTATTGCATCAACACCCATCATGCATTTGTGCAACATTAAAAACTTTCAACTGCTTAAAGGTTTACTAAGTATTGACTCATTTAATACAGGTGTGTCAATGTTGGACGGACTTTCACTCATCTGAGTCACATCCTTGCTTAGTAAAGTTTTTATTTCATGCAGGGTTTTGTCCAGCACTGCCACCTCATAGTTAATAGCATGTGTGGTTAATAGCTGAGGTGGGGTTTGGTTTACTGCTGTGAGACACATTCTTTATCCTCCTACAGTTCAGAAATGTGCATTGATTGATTTGCTCTGTGTTGGTCAGAGTGTGAATATGTGCATTTGTGTTTGATTATAAAAGGCTAAAACTATATATTTAAAAAAATCCTTTCTTTTTTACAAGCGGAAAAAGAAAGTTGTGAGTAGGGGAGATATTATACCAATAATGATAATAATAATTGGTATATATACCAACTTAAATGCATCTTACCCATGTTTTTTTGCATTATTACCTAACCAACTACACCAAAACTGACTACTAACCCAATACTAATTAGAAAAACAATAACAGAGCAAAAAAAAATCTTTACAGAAAATCAATCCATTGGGAATCAAACTCATGACTCTGGGTATGCAAACCAAACATGAAAACTGTTTACGTACACGGTGACTTGTTAAGCAATTGATCCCAAATTATGACAATTGTCTGTGAGGATAATGTATTGATTATATCAGGCTCCGATTGATCTATAACAATAGTCATTAGCAGATACCGTTGATATTTGTGCAGGAAAATACTGACAAAATAAAAAGCTTATACTTGAGGCATTTTTGAAAATTCAAGGGGTAAAACTAAGTGAGATTATGCAATAAGATATGTCTTTGACCTTATGCCTCCCTTTTCTGCCGTCTTTATGTTTGACTAAGAATCTTAACTCATGTACTAAGTGCTAAATTACATGAGTGCTTTTATTATGACTGAAATAACCTTGAAGTTGACTGAAGTGATTGACTGAAGTGAGACAAAAAACTCCGGTCCAGGACCCCAAAAAGGTTGAGAACCACTGGTTTAGAAGATAATGAACAAAGATTTTTCCACTCAAAGTACGTCTTTTTTCTTTTCCTGCAGGTCATTAAAGAAGCCATCAAAGACTGCATCGTGTCTAGGAAGGAGAATCCCACTTGTGTCTTTCACCCTTTCTCCCTCAGCGAGATCCCAAAGAAGAAATTTGTCAAAAAAGATTCTCTCACAAAAACCTGGAACCATCTCTGAAATAACAGCCAGTAGCTTTGAAAGTCCACCTTCGGACTTTTATGGATTTTGTTGATAAGAGTGACATTTTCTTTTTGGACAATTCTTACAACAACAATTTATCTGTATTTTTGCAGTTTTTTCAGTTTTAGAGTCATACATTTTGTAAAATCATCTTAAAATTTCCAGTTGAATTCTGACGACTATCTTGAATTTGTTATCCATGGGACTGCAGGAAAATAACCCCTATGGAACACAAACAGAGCTGTGAGAATAGATGTTTAAAAGCAGTTATTGCAGTGTTAAAGGATTGCTTCTGTCTTGTGTTTGTTTGCTTTCTTCTTTTGATCTTTGAACCTGGAAAGAAAATGAGCCCATTAGGATCCATGTGCTCCTGCTGCTGCCTTTTGCATCACATGACTATTCTGGTCCGTTTGCAGCATTCCACCACTTGTGTGGACACAAGCTTGGCTCAGAGCACAGCTGTATTTGGATCCAGTTTATGAGCTCTTTGAGATGTATTACGTTTCGTTGTGGGTTGAGTGGATTCACTGGAAGAATACACACTTGCAGTGTAGTTGTTGCCTTTTCCAAACCAATACATTCATATGTCTGTTTTATAGTGTTTTCCACCTGATGGCTCGTACACAACGGCAATCCTGTTTCTCTTCTTCTTTCTCTTCAATGACTGTTGAGTGCCAGTACATAACTTTTGGTTTCGTGTGATAGCAGCTTCTGAACACACACAAGTGCATCCTTTATGGATACCTCAACCATCTGCTTGATGTTTATGATCTTTATCCACCTATGACAGGGGTGTCCAACTAATTTTAGTTCAGGGGCCAAATAGAAAGTAGTTTCATCTCAGATGATCGCAGATTTTAGGCAGGAAAACGAGCTATTTCAACATTAATGTCACCAAGTTTGCACTTTGAAGTATAAATGATACAAAAAGTATGTAAGGTGCCCACAACATCCAGGCAATAAGTGACAAATATCAGTCTCTGCACGATTTTAGTGATTTTGTGACAAATTATTATTTGATTTGGGGATAATTATGTGAAATAATTTGGGGAATATTTTACTATTCAACAATTTCAGATTTAGAATGACTTTTATTGAATTTGTGCATTTAAAAGGGCAGCGATATATACAACTGAATTATTTGGTAATTTACACAATAATTCATGTTTTTTTTTGCTTTTTTGTACTTTCTCCTTCGGGACAAATTGGATGGTCTAAAGGGACGGGTTTGGCCTCCGGGCCTTGAGTTTCACATGTGACCTATGAGGATGGAGCACTCCCTGCTTCACTGAAAGGAATGCCCTATATTACTGTAAAAGCACCATTTTGGAAAAACAAAACCTGACACCATAGAAACAGCCAAGCTCCTTCTCTATTTCACTCTCTCTACACACAGACAACAATGTGTTAACGCTCCTGGCCATGGATTTCCAATACCTTTCACAAACTGACAGTGGACAATTCCTAAGCGAGAAACCCTTAATGCACTGCTAAAAAAAAAAACCTTTGAAGGCTCATGTGAGGGTAACTTTTGGTTTAATGGAGCATGCAGTCATCAGGCCTGGCTGTATAGACATAGGCCACCTGCAGCTTTCAGTGGAATTTTACATGCTATACACCTGTAACACTGGAGGCCCTGCAAACAGACACACTACACCCACCCACCCACGCATGCAGAAGCCCCAACGGCTACACACACAACAGTTGAATTTTTCCACACCTGAACCCAAAGTTCTCACATTTCACCACAGTTGGTTTGTAAAGAAATGCGGAGGAACATTCTTTTTTTAAAAAAGGAAAAATGCAAGTTTGATGATGTCATTGTGTATTATTAGACTTTGTATTTGCTGTACAGTGTCAGCTTGGATATTAGCTATGGTAATTTTTCTCCTTTAAAAAAAAGTGTTGTGACATATTTACTGTGTTTATTATATGTCTGTATTGGATTTTATGAGGGCGATTTTCATCCTTAAAACCACCAAGTAGAGCCAAGCATATATTTTAAAATCTATGATACATAATAAGGTTTATAAACAATGTGTATATATTTTTTACAAATATGTTCATGTTCAGTTTGTTTTCTTTAAACCTGCAAAAATAAAAGCAATTTCTGACATTTAATGATTTGATAAAAATCTCTTGTCTATTTTCACTGTCAGTATTCAGTGTATAATAAATATAGTAGAGATAAGCCCTAACTACGGTATCTAAAAAGCATTTGGAATACTTTTCCTTTTTTATTAACTGTGTCCCCAGGGACGTCCTGTTGGTAACTTCTGCTTTATAACTCAGCTAAACCTTTCACTGTGTTTACCAACGTGTTGCTTTAGTTGCTAGGTATATTTGGCAATGGGTTGGAATAAAGCGATGAAACGGGCCAGGACAATGAGTTAAAACGCTGAAAAATTAAAGGCACATGCAGATGGAAATATATCCTGCAGGCTAATAACAACAAACAGCTTATTTATGTCATAATCAAAACATTAAAACATGAGTCGTCAAAGCTGCTGCTTGTATTTAAGGTTATTTTCAAGAGAATGAACATATTTCATAAATTAGCTCTTTGTTCATGGTAGCTTTGTTAACATTTCTGTGAGCAGCAGCTTTAGTTTGTGCAGATTCTCTAGTTGGTTTAGTGTGTTTTACTTTACTTTTAATTCACAGCTGATGTGTAAATCTTTGATGATTACGGTACTTTCTTGGATTGAGGTGATTTCAGACATGATGTGATGTTGCTGACCAATCTTTAACCTGTCAACTTTACTTTTTAATCATGATTTCTTTAGTCTACCTTGACAGTTGTTGTCCATTGCTCAGTTTTGGGACTTATTTTGAACTCTCAGCCTGTATTCCTGGCCCGCTGCCCTTTACTGCCCTTTGAATACAGTCCAATGTTTTCACATTCAACATGTCCATTTTACTTTGGAAATGACCTTATGTTTAGGCCAGAGCACCTCATGATCTTAATCACAATAAACAGGTATGGAACATAGATGTTTAGAAATCCTTTATATTCTGGTTTCTGTGCCACTTTTCTTAATATTCATCAAGACCAAGGTCATCATTTCCACTATAACTCATCTGCCGATTGTTAAATTGCTATAACTTTACCTGCACAATCAAACACATTTAATGCTATTAGAAATGTAATCATACTCCTTTTCTTCAGAGATCATGCAGCACCCTAAAGCGTTTACTGCCTTATATTTAGCATCAGATTCTGAACTCTTGAGGAATACCGCATTAGGTCAGGATCCTGTATGACGAATTACAAGTCTACTTAAGGTATTCTGATTGTGCAAAGGGATATTTAAGTATAATTAAAGAACGGAAACCATTAGATCCTTTATATTATGACATGCCTTACCAACAACGAGCCATATTTCTGCCACTCCCTTGGAATGAAATTATAGTCTTGCTGTAATGTGATGTTTCTATGTGTCCTTTTCCTCCTTGCTTGCCGTCACCTCCACGTGTCCTTGTTAAAACTTTGTTTTGGTATACAATGAAAGTGTTGTGTTTGATGTCAATACCTTTTTTTAAAAAAAAAAAAGTGCAGCCTTTTAGTCTTTGTGAGTAGTTTTCATGTCTTTTTACGGACAGTTGTGAACCGGTCTCTCAGCTGTTTCCCAAAATGAATACCCTTGTGCATACAGCATAAGATAATGATACTGGTGCTGCTGACTTATTTGGGCTGTTTCCTTTAAAGCAGAGCAGCATTTGTGCGAAAGCAGATTAGGGCCAATTTAGAAGGAGAAACTAATTTTGGGCATATCAAGAATAAAGTTTAAATGTTAAGAATAAAGTTTAAATGTCAAGAATAAAGTTGAAATGTTGAGATTAAAGTTGAATTTTCGAGAATAAAGTTGAAATACAATGTCAAGATTAAAGTTGAAATTTAGAAAATAAACTCAAAATACAATATTGTGATGACAGTCGAAGGTTTGCTCATGAAGTCAAATATACAGAAGCTGACGAGGGACTATTTCACCATATGACAACGAACAGAAGATCGTGGCCGTCCACAAAAGTTTTGATGTTGTATATGGTGAATTGTCTCTAGTCCGCTTCCGTGGACTTGACTTTAACCTTCGACTTTTAGTACGGCGTTTATCTTCAAAATTTCGACTTCAATCTCGTCTTTTTTATTTTATTCTCAACATTTCGACTTCATTCTTGATTTGCCCAAAATTATTTTCTCCATCAAAATCGACCCTAATCCTCTTCCATAGCATAAGCCAACAAAGACACCATACAGTGTGTTTATTGGCCAGTGCTGTTATACATAAAATCCTCCTCTCATACTCTTTGGGTTGATACTGTGTGTTTGTCTTCCTCATGCTCCGTTCCTCTACCAGACGCTTGGGAGTCTGTGGTTCTGTGCAGTATCTTAAAGGTATCGTAGACGATGTTTAGCTTCTGGGTGGATCATCAAGACTATTGGTCCTCCTAATTGTCAATCATGTTTACGAAAGGCCGTCGTACGTGCTCGTGCTCGTGCCCGGTGCGCACCGGGTCCTTTGAAAATGGATTTTCACTTACCGGTGGCGAGTCTGACATAGTGGGAAAAGTGCAAATCTTCTTTTGTAAGGTAAGCTTGTATGACCGATGTCCACACCAACTTGTAAACAGAGCTGTGCACGAGGAAAACACGGCTCGTGCACGCTCTCCCGCACACGTAGGCGTGTTGTGCATGCGCGTTTTTTTTTGAAAATGTGGAGAGGGCGTTTCTTTTTTAAACATCGTCCACAATACCTTTAACTGTTCCTAACACTGCACACTTCTAGACTGAGGCTTGAGATGTTTTTCCTGGAATCTGCTCCCACTTTGTGGATCACAGACAGACCCCAGCGGTCCTAATACAGGCACCATGTGGGATTGGACATTCCACATCTGCTCCAGTTGTTCTTTGAGCTCTGGGTACTTTCTCATGTTCCTTTTTCTTGCACTTGCAGTCAGCTGTATTCCTTCATCAATGTCCGATGCCCTCTACTGGTGTTTGTCAGGAAAAAGTTAAATAATGGTTATTGGTAATAATATATAGTGTAGCAAGAGACACTTGGGTACGGGTTTGAGGACACAGACATAATGTACATATACGTTACAAGTTACAAAAGTGGTAATAACAGTTTGGTCAGTCTCTCGCTCTCTTCCAGACACTTTCTAGAAGATATAAAACAGATGTGATTAATCCTAATGCGTGTGTGGAGGCCACACTATGTGGCTCCATTTAAGTTAAGTTATTTTTTCTCAAACAAACAAATAAGTTAATTAACATTTTGTCAGTAATATTTCTTTCAGTTGAAACTCACCATGTTTTGTTTGGTTTGCAGCTCTCCCCACAAAATAAAGAGTGGCATCATCCAAGATGGCTGCTAAATAAGGGCGGAGTTAAAGCAGAAGCCACCATCTTGAGGGAGTCACTGGGGGGAGAAAACTGTCTTTTTCATTTGTTTCAGTAATTTAATAGGGAATTAGAAATGTTAGTTTAGAGTTATATTTGTATGTTTGATTATGTTTATAGTTATATTTAGAGAAATTGCTCCCATTAGTTTAATTTTAGGCTTCACCAGTTGCTATGTTTGTAATTTTCTCCCCCTAATTATCTTTGTTGTCTGGCCACCGGGTATATAAACCCCACCATGTGTGTCATTTCTTAGGTAGTTAGGAGAAGTTAAGTTCGTATTTATTTTTTTTGTGTTGACCTCAGTTCATCATTTTTGTTTGAACTTACTTTACTGGTACATTTTTGTTAACTGAAAATTTTTTGTAAATAAATTCAATCCTAGATTTGAAATCTACACTTGTGTTCATGCCTTTGCCGTTTGGTCCCTGAGATGAATCAACACAGAGTCCCTCCCTGAATCAGTTCCCAACTGAATCTCTCTGTCTGCTAACCCTGCACACATGGCTAAAAGTTATCCAAATATTACTTATGTTATGATCAAAAGACAAAAAACACTTCTAAAAAAGTCTATAACACCCACCCTGCTTCATTTTTAGTATTGTTATTTTTTGTATAACTTAAAGGACTCAAACAATGGCTAAAATCAAAACAATAGTTTGACCTGGTGTCTTGCTTCCCCGTGTTGTCTCTTGACTGTATTTAACTCTGAATATTTATTTTCTTTTATTGTTGTAATGTTATGTACAGTGCATTTTTCCTGCTTTCTTTCTTATTACTTCTGTTGCTTTTAATACTATAAAAGTGTTGTTACGGTAATGTCATCCAATCATTGGTGGATTTGACCACGTTTCATGCCACATTAATCACACTTTTTAATATCGCATTGCGTGTCTTGTCCCCACACCCTACGGCATTCAATCTGAGACCTCTTTACAGTTAATGTCTTTGCTGATCAGAAGTTTGCAGTTACCGTTGCACATGTATTGAAATTGTTGTCAAAACGAGTAAAAAGCTTGAGGTAAAGTTACAAAACAATACACCAAAATCACTCTAAATAAGGGAACAACATAGACCCATGCCCAGCCCCAGGGCCTGCTTTAATGCACCACTTGCAAAACAATTACCGGTACATTCCCCAATTAAATCATCAACTGGTAGCAATATTGCTCTCATGTGATCGCACTAATTATGTTCTTAAAATATTTAGAGCCCACAGCACCATCCAGCTAAGCTGTAGATATCTTTACCCACTGAACACACGCTTCCCTGCAAGGCATCCTTGATGGTGCTTTTGAAAAACAATCTCCATGTTAAAAAATGTCCAATGTTTGGTTGTTTCCACATTCATGCGAAGGTCATGTATTTTCCCGTTTCTACAACCCTTTAAAGTGCTGAGTCATCCACATAGCTGAGGCAGGTTGGGACACTCCACATAGCTGATGTGGAGGACAGTCATGACCAATGCACGCGAGGAAGCGTGTGTGTGTGTGTGTGTGTGTGAGAGAGAGAGAGAGAGAGGAGGGAGTGGAAACATAACAAAGAGAGAAATAGGGGGAAAATATGCAATTATGGCCCAAGGTGGAAAGATGAGACAGACCTGCACTACAGCAAGGCACGAATCACAGACTCAAGTCCTGGTTGCATGAGATGGGAGGAATCGCAGAAATGTATCATCATGATACAGAAGACTTTACTTCACACATTCCAGTGTGTTAACTTTGAGAAACATATAGAACATTATTTTTAAACAAACCATGACCTTTCTGATTTTCATTTCATGTTCATTTTAGTGCAGTTTGAACCTGAGATCATAAAGGTTTTTTGGCTTCTATCGTTTTTAAATCTAAAATCAAGTCTAAGGGCATCATGGAACACAAAGTATGCAGCAGATTCAATCCACTTAAACTTAACATGCAGTTAAACATTATAAAAAGTGTCTATTTGTACGGTTGCCGTACGGACAACCCCTGGTGTCATTGGTACGGTTACCAAATTACACATAGCGTCTTAGGGTTAGGGTTAGGATTGGGTTTAGGGTGAGGGTTAGGCTATATTTCTATATTGCAACAATTTTTAGGGTTCGGGTTCGAGTAAGGTTTCATCTTAGTCACGAGACCTAAACTGACGAATGACTGACACACAGTATCACGCGACCTAAACTGGCCAAATAGGAGCGCTGTGTACGGATAGAATGTCAGTATATCGATACGGCAATCGTAAGGATAGCCACTGCCAACATTATATGAAAAATTAATTATCCTTTGATTACTTGATTACACATTAAAATGTGAAAAAATATTGTGCTTGAACCACATTATAACACAATATAACAATAATACCATCAAAAGTGTTAAACTATGGCACTTGCAGACAAATGCTTATGATGGACTAAAACCCTTATCATCACCTACTATTGGCACCGATCTACAAGTTGAGAACCTCTTTAATCTATAAAATAAAATTCAAGGCCCAGGGGCCATATCCAGCCCTTTAGAACATCAGTAAAAATGACAGGAAAAAACTAAATTATTGTGTAAACTACCAAATAATCCAGTTGTTGAAGTCTCAAATTCACCAATTTAATGAAACTCTACAATATTTTTAGGGGCTTGCACATCTTGCAATTTCACAAATTACACATAAATTGGTTACAAAGTCAAGATTTTTTTCATTGAAGTTCTGGTAGTTACTGATAATAAAAATTTGGCACAATTGATGTTAAATTTGTTTTGGTTTTTTTCCCTCCAAAAGTGGGCGGCCCACTTGAGATCAAACTGGTCCATATTTGGCCCCTGAACTAAAATGAGTTTGACATCCCTGAGCTACAACATGTGGGACTGCAGCTATGACTCAGCAGAATCCAGGTTTGAGGATTTGGAAAAATATTCCTTTGTTTCACAATTTTATGTTTTTCCCGATTCTTGTATAATCCAACATCTTATTTGATTGGACATTTCCGGTGAGCAATGATTTCTCACATATCTTCAGTGTGTTGCAGGGAAAGGGAGAGCTCACACCAGCTTAATGTTATCTTTATATTCCTGAACTAGGAGCCTGGTAGTCTCGAAGTGCAGATAAGTAAATTAAATATGACTTTTTGTGAGATGAGCCTCCTATTACTGACTTCCCAGAAGAGGCCTCTCTGTCTTCTGAGCAAGTTTTTATGGACTGGGATGCACACCAGGACTTTTAGTGTGTTGCCCCAGGCAACATAACGCCCCCGCCAAAACTTCACATGCGATCAAACAAGTTGACAGCTAGCTTGGAAGAAGCAAAAAAAATCTCAACCATTTCTTTTATATTTTGGCGACGCACCGAGAAGGACTTGTGTTATTTTAGCATTATTACAGATCAGCATACCATACATACATCAATGCTGGTTTGACTTCCAGTAGAAATAGAAGTTCATCCATCATGTAATGCAGAAAAGCCCCATGACCTCACCCTGGAGCTGACATGGTGGTCTGCAGAATAACAGCAGGATGTGCAAATAAATACCGCACAAAAGTGAGAGGTGCACAGAGTGATTCAGCACACACACACACTCACACACATGTGGCTCATACATCTGGAACCTATCAGATAGAAATCTAAAACAGTAACTGGTCTGAGTTGTTAAAATGTGTGGGATGCAATATTATCATAAGTCACACACATCTACAGCCCCCTTCTTGTTTTTACTACCTGCATTCTTCTTTAATTATGCAATCATAATACATTTATAATAACAATACCTTTAATAGGTCTTAGTTTCAACATAGCTTTTTTTTTTCTTCATCGCAGTAAAATAAAAACAATGTTGATGATGATCGGTTGGTGGGAATTTTTTTTGCACCCACAATCTGTTTCAGTTTGCAATAATGCATTAAAACATTACTTAGATTTTTTTTTTCATTAAATTGGCTTTTGGTGTTTCTTATGCAGAATGGACTCCACTTTGTAGATGAATAAATTAGCTATACTTTTCTTTTTTTTGCCATCCCCAGAGACATTCTTTCACTAAAATTTGTTTTTTGATCACGTTTGCTATACTCTATTTGTATTTGGATTCTTTTATACTATGATTATTTTACTTTATTTGGGCTTAACGTGGAACTTGGGGACGTTATTTTGTTATGTACATGTTCAGACACATAATGATAAAAATCCTGAAATTATGTATTTGTTTTTTTAACTGTGCAAAATAATAAAAATTAATAAATACATTTCGAAAAAAAATTAAATAAAAAAATATAACTTTAATTAGTTGTTTTATAATGTATATATTTTATTATTACTAGACAATTCAGGCGACCCTACATTGGGTCACGACCCAAACGTTGATAAACCACCCTCGGTTCTCTTTGTTTATTGGTTAATGATGATGTCTTTGGTTTGACTGCCCTCTTGCGGTAAAGGTATGAACCACAGTCTTTTACCATGCAGTAACAAATGTTGACCGCTAGGTGGTGACCGAGCGGAAGTTGAATCAGCAGGAGAAGATAACGGGAGGAAGTGGCCTGTCTGCTCGTGACAGCCGCGAGGAAGATAAACAGAGCAAAGGCCGGACTCGCACGGTTTAACCAGACGTGCTGCTAACATGTCGAAGAGCACCGTATCTGCGCGCTTCAGGCGAGTGGACGTGGACGAATATGACGAAAACAAGTTTGTGGACGAAGAGGATGGAGCGGAAAACCAGATGGGACCTGACGAGGCGGAGGTGGACTCCCTTATAAGGCAATATCCTTAACAAGGTCTACGGTCGGTCAGCCGTGTGGTTTAAGGGGTCAAACCAACGGTACCTTCACCGTCCCCGGGCTGTGTGTAGTCCAGACCGGGTCCGAGTGTCTTTAATGTCTTTATTAGTTCCTGTAGGAATGAATGGACGCTTGTTCTTCTGCAGGCCTGTCAGCTTCCTGAGCCTTGCAGTCAAATGTCAGGGATCATTGTTTACACCAGGCCGGTCTCACCATCCGCACAAGATGTAAAATAATAATCTTGACCCTATTAACTAGAGATTCAATAAAGTCTTATTAATTCTACGTTAAATTTGCTGATGCAAAGTGCCACACTGGTACATTTATTAACAAACAGCTGCACAATATGTGCCATTTTTGACTTTTTCATCTATGAAGGGACAGCACGTGTGAGTGAGTGAGTTCTGTAGTGTGGCTTGTTTAGGGCAAGGTTTGGGTTAGGACACTCAGTGGGAAAGTTCACTAAGGCCACATCAAATTATTATTAATAAGTTTTTTCTGTATATTTTCCTCTGCAAAGACTTCCTTTATGTTCTCAGTTTCTATTGGAGCCCTTTTAGCTCATTGAATTCTGAAGTGGATTCAGATGGATTTTGAATTTGTGAAATTTGAATTAAGATCAATTTTAACTTTAAAGTTTGCTATGTTAGGTCAGCTTTAATCAACTCGTTTATATTCGGTGTTAAATGCTGGCAGTGGTAGCCTAATTAGGGATGGGTACCTCACGATACGATACGCAATACAAAGCTCACAATAACGATTATCTCACGATATGACGATACTGCGATTATCGATGTATTGGTCAGAAATGAATCTACGATATTTTATGATATAACAAGAAAAAAAAGTGAAAAAATGCTTTTTTTATTTTATATCTCTGAAAGACACTAAATTGAAAAAGTGTCCTATGAACAGTGACACTATTTTAGTGCAAAATTTCTGTAAACAATGTATTGGTTCCTTCAACAAACAGTGACAAAATTTATGTGAAGACCTACCAGCACATTTTAGTGAAAAAGCAGAAAAGGTTTGGAGGAAAAAAAAAAAAAAATCGAGCATATCGATAATGGATTGTGCAGAAAAATATTGCGATATATCGCTGTATCGAGGTATTGTCACACTCCTAATCCTAATGGTTAAGGAAACTGACTTGTAACCAGAGTAGTAGTACACATCGTACATATGCACAGTTTGTACAGTTTGTGAAATATTTTGATTTAAGCCAAATTTTAATGTCCATAGTTGTCATTTTTCACATACACAATGGTATTGCTTAAATTGTTTTTGCCACTCCCTAAAAAGACTAGAGGTGTGAAAAAAAAGATTTCACGATATATCGCGATTTTAAATCTTTTGTGTGTTTTTTTTTTTTTTTTTTTAATCAATTTATTTTTTTTGCACTTTTTTTTCCTCATACCTTTCAGGTCAGTGTGTTCAGTGATATAGAGCACATACACAGGCATTTTATTTTCATATGATGTATTCAGATCAGTGTTCAAACTGACACAATAGGATACATTTTTACGTATTTTTGTGCATTTTTCATCTCTACGTTTAATTTTGATATTAACTGGGTAGAATATGGCAATATATCGTGATAATATTGTATTGTGAACCATATAGCGTGATATATATCGTATTGCAACATCTTTGCCAATACTCACCCCTAAAAAAGACACAAGTTAACCCAAATCTAATATTAAGTTGTGTGAAATATAAACAACTTTAACTGATATAATAAATATGTATTTTTGTTTTTCCCACGCTTGAGAAACGTCAATCAGTGTTTTTCTTTTTCCATACTAGCGTCTTTGTTCAGTGTCTTAAATGAATGATGTATCGTAGATATGATATTTTATCGTGTCACTAGGTTTAGGTGCTTTGTCGCCTCCTTAACAGTCGTTGCACAGGAAATCTCAATGAAGCCTTGCACGCAGTTTTGAAGAACCCTCCAATCAACACAAAGAACCAGAACATGAAGGTGGGATCACAGTTTATTTTTTAAGGTTTTGCCTGTATGATGGTTTAAGGTTATCCAAACTATAAATTATCACAAATTTTCTATGTTTTTTTTTAAAATCTGAACAATAAATATTGATGTTTGATGTTACACTGGTTGAAAGATCTGCTCTTCCTCTGTCCAGGACCGTGCTGAAGGTCTGGTGCTAAAGGTGCTCAGTGCGTTTAAGAGCAGCGACATTGAGAAAGGCGTGCAGTCGCTGGACAGGAACGGCGTGGACCTGCTGATGAAGTACATTTACAAAGGCTTTGAGCGGCCGTCGGAAAACAGCAGCGCCGTCCTGCTGCAGTGGCATGAAAAGGTACGTGTGTCTGTAGAGAGGGAAGAGCGCTGATTCTTCAATCATTACTTTTTTATTTTTATCTCTAAAGGATCAGCTTCAGTAAATCCATTCAAAGTGCTTCATAAAGATTGTACAGCTGGGCGATTTTTCCTAAAAGAAATCTCAGATTTTTTAAAGAAAAACTTTTTTTTATATATATATATATATATATATATATATATATATTTTCGATTTTTTTTTTAATGTTCTTAAAAATGTCTGCAGACATCAGATATATTGTCAAAAGTGCAATTTTATTGCTGTGATTGTCCTCAAGAGTTAAAATGCATAGAACACTCCCAAAATAAAAAGTAAACAAGGCTCTGTCATTCATCAATTTCAAGCTTTAACCCAGTTTAAGCAAAAGTGCAACAGCAACTTCACAGTAGCTTCAATTTTATGATTAAAAAAATCAGATAACTACATATTTTACAACATATTACAATTAAAAAAATAATAAACTCTTCCATTAGCATTTCAGCATTGTGTGCATAAAAAATAAACATGCCTGTGTTTTTTAACTCGAATTTGCAAAATAAAAATCGTTTTCATCTACAAATTTGATAAATCGATTAAATTGAATTTTTTGCCCAGCCCTAAAAGATTGTGACTGTTTAAAAGGTTTATTATAATATTTCCACTGGTTATTTACACCTATTGTTGTTTCTCGGCTTTTACTGTCAGATCATTCTTTTATTTAAAAAAAAATAGTAAAAACAAACATTGGACTGCAACCTTTGTAAAAGGCATGGCTCATGATATAACTTATTATTTTACATCTTCTGCTGTTATTGTACAGGTAGCCTATTCACGTCTCTAGAAACAAAACATTCTTTGACAAACATAACATAGATCTTTAAAGAGAGTTGTGTAGAAATGAAGTCTAGAGTTTTAAACATGACAATCTTCTGATCATTTATTATTATTATTGATTACATGTTAAAATGCCAACTGGTTGCAAACCATCTCTTACTTAATTTTTTCAGTGTTTACTTGATAATCAGGCTCTCAACAGAAAAGTTTTGTATTTTTTAAATGTTTTATTTATTTTTTTAACTTTTGATGAAATGTGCTATAATATATTATCTTGCCTTGCTTTTTGGACAGTGCACCTTTTTACTTAAAAGCATCATTTAGAGTAAAATAAGTAATAAGTAATTTCCTGTCCAGCATTCCTCATTTGGTACAGGTATCACTGCATTAAACTAAACTATGTTTATCATAATATTCTGTGTGATACTAAGTTCAAAGTGCAACATCTTTACAGTAAATGTTTGAAATTTCAAACATGTATTACAGTTGTGGCTTGTTAAAGGGTGAAGGTGTGTCCAAAATCAAGACCACTTAAGAACTTCTGGCTTAAATACAAGTTACACACAGAGCTCATCTGAAACTCTTATAATGTAACTTTACATCAAGTAGGAATGAAAGGTGATTTAGGAGCTGTACATGCAATAAAAAGCACTTAAAACACACCTCTACACTAAAAACATGCTTGGACCCAGACCTGTACTGTCACTTGTGTCAGTATTTGTAATTGTGTGTGCGTGTGTGTGTGTGTGTGTGTGTAGGCTCTTGCAGTTGGAGGAGTGGGCAGCATCGTCCGAGTTCTCACTGCAAGGAAAACCGTCTAAAGAAGAGAAAAGGAGGAGGAGGAGGAGCATAAACGGAGACGACCACTTTCCTGCACTGTGTGCGCGCCACAGGATTTCAAGGAAAACTGGTTTCAAACCGACATGTTCTCAGTGTGTTCAAGAAACGAGAGAAAGACGATCTATTTTGGGTTGTTTTTTGGGACAAAAGCAGCTTCTTTTTTTTTTGTTCCTGTGTTTGATGGTTGAGCTGCAGATTGCCACATCAGCACGTCTGCATCCATGTTCAGTGTCACCAGTACCTGAACTGTAGGCCAAGCATGATCCTCTCACGTACGCTTCTGTTTTCATTTTAAGGATTTTCTCTAATAGTTTTGATCTTTCTCTGAAACTGAGAGAATAGATTTAGTTTCACTGCCTTCAGTCTCTCGTCTTCTGACTTCGGCACAAAAATCTTCCTCTTCACTCAGAAATATCACTCCTCCTCCTCTTCCTCCTCCTCCTGCATTGTTATCATCACCATCAGAGCTTTGCCCAACGGGGTGTCATGAAATCCTCTTAGTGCCACGCTCCCGCCTTCACAAAAGCACAGTCACAGATGGAGGATTTCCTCTGAGTGGGTCGCTGTTCACCCTGTGAGAAACCTGCCGGAGGGGGGAGGGAGTCATCCATCCATCTGTGCCGCTGCTCCAGTTTAGGATCATATTACCCACCACCATCATCTACCACTATTCATTAATCCATCTATGCGTTGGTCCGTCTCTCTGCTTGTCCACTGAACAGGGTTTCCAGCTGCTTTTTTGTACTTTAAGGATCAAACATCACTTTAAGAACATGTGATCACACTAATTTTAACTAGTTAACACAAACAATCAAATACTAAACATGATGCCATGACTGTTGTGAGCCAAAAAGGCAGATTTCACTATAATAATAATAATATTTTAGTCTATGAGGCCAACTAAATTGGCTTAAAGAATAATAATTGATCAAACGTTTGCATGATATTTTTTTTGAGATTTTCAATGTAATATTTAAACATTTTAATTTTATACCTTTGCTGTCTTCTTTTTTTTGCTTGATTTCCTATTTGTTTATTAATATTTGTATAACTTCAAAGTGGAGTTTGTAAAACAAATCTTCACCAGTGCTGTCTTACAGTATTAAAAATTCACTTTTCTGACCACATACGTCAATTAAAAGGTGGACTTTTTCATCACGTGTTTAATTAAAAAGTGAAAAGTGAGGTGTTTGATCTGCCTTCTCAGGTAGAAGACGTCAGTTGCCAAATCATTTACTTTTATTTTGTAAGAATAAAGAAGTTTGTCTCGGGTTTAGTTTGTTTTACGTAGATAATACTGAACAGTATTAACCTAAACAGTTTGAGCTGAGGAACTGATGATGTTTTTCATTAAACAGAGACGCTTCCATCAGTCTATATTCAGACATGGGCCAACATGTTTGAATACTGTCGTCAGTGATGCATCCAGACATTAGATATGGGTTCTAATGCAGTAAAGACTGGAATAAAGAATCACTGGTGAGTGATTCTTTATGAAGGAGAAACTCAACTGATGTACAAACTGCCTTAACTCGACTATTACTTTTTTATGTTTGTGATTTTTTGGACGAATAAAACATACAAATGCTTGAAGCCATATTGTGACTGTAGGTTTTTGTTTTACTAACACCAATGTGTGTGTGTGTGTATATATATATATAAACTACGCAGAGATATTGGAAAAGTCAAATATAGTGCATCCAGTTTCCTCTAACATCATTAAAACTGACTTCAATTATGATCAGTAAAAGTCAGTGTTTTTCAACCTTGGGCTCGTCTGAAATGTATAGTACTTGAAGGATTATATATAAAAAAAAAAAACTTATTTTTATTTTTTTTAATAAACACAATATCAAACAACTGTATTGTATACTGGAATATAAATAAAATGCAGTATACAAATATCGTCACTGCACTAATCCTGGCTACTTCATATTTGTAACACTTTAATAAACATGATCAAAAACTAATTCTACAAAGAAAAATGTCCCGGGGTCACCAGACATTTGTGATCAAAATGGGGTCACGACCCCAAAACTGGAACAAACTGCTGATCACATGCATTACCAGCCATAGGTTGGCCTTATATATATATAAAAAATGTAAATCAATTTTAAAAGTGAGCTAACAACTGTCTTTAATCTGTCTTTTAGTTCATAGATGGAGCAAAATATTTGTTCCATGTCTGTAAAACTCAGCCTTTATAATGCTTTTATTACCATAATTAGACTTTCTGATTACAATTTTTGCTATAGATACAATTAGGGATGTACCGATACAACTTTTTCACTGCCGATACCATACCGATATTGCAGCCTTGGTTATTGGCAGATACCGATAGAACATCAGCATGAATCATACATACTTTTATTACTTATGTAGTGTGGAATGTTAAAAGAGGCTTTATCAAGTGATGTTACTCAAATAGAGAACAACAGTCAACAATTCAAGGTCACCAGTTATTTTTTTACTGTCAGTATATGGTAGGAACAACGGAGGGCGGGGACAAAAATAACTAAAACTTATCAGAGCGCATATATCTGAGATTTTAGATGCAGTCCAATAAAATCTGTTTTCTGTCTGATATCAATAACGGATCAGGACACCCCTAGATACAATAGCATGCTGTGATTTTATTAATTTTTTGTAACTATGTTAGGAAATGTGCTGCAAATATTTGTTACCCAATGCTGACAGGATTTTTAATACTTTAATACATTTTTATTACAAAAAAGATACAGTACAGGTGTGTTACTACAATATGAGACGCGTATGTACAATTCATCAGAAAAAAAATACATCTTGGTATCAGCTTTTGGAAGGAGCTCACTGATGGAGTAATCAGGCTGATTCTAAAGCACTTGTGTGTAGGATGAGCCACTACCTGAGGATGAAGAAGCCGGTGACATGTCAGCTCTAACACAGCTGATCGATGATAGAAATACCTCCTTACAATAAGTTAATCATAGGTAGATGTAATTCAAACACAAACCGTGGCTTTATCCACAAAAACACCCATTTTTTTCTAAACACAGTTTTCCTTGATCTATTTGTAAACAGATTTTTGAGTCACCAAAAATTGGACAATTTTGTCTCACGACTGTGACAGCAATCAGCGATACGCAGGGAGAGGGTCAGTGGTTCACAGGATGTCACTAATCATGTGCTGTTTATTCATTTTAGGGAAACCAAAGTTGATCAAATAAGTGTTACAATAATAGAAGTGTCTGTATCAAAAGAATGACAAGGAGGAAAGACATTTTACAAATTTGATTTTTTTTTTTTTTTTTTAGCATGACAAATTGTGCAATATCGTAATATGATATGGCTGGAAACGCCTTTGGACATGAGGGATTCATTGGCGTTTAGCTTCACCGCCTTCTCGCACATTAACGTTGATCTGAGCTTCTGAAATATAGATTTCATAGGAGGAAACGTTTGAGAAAACCAGATTGTCACTGTGTGTTATCCTTGTGTTCCATTTCAAGGCTATAGAATAAGTTGGTAAACTGTAGTTTAATGTAAGATTCTAGGGTGATTGTTTGTTCCTGGAAATGGATGATATTATCGGCCCACTGATATTTGCCATAAAATCCAATATCAGTCTACATTGGTATTTTCCAGATATTGAAAAACCGATTTGTGCTGTCGTTGTTTAAGACAACGTAATACAATTGAATAAGTCACTTTTTCGTACACTTTTTTTTAGTATTATTTTGCACAGAATGTTTATTTGTGTAACACATCCAGTGGGGCATCATATTAACGGAAATCAGAAATTTAGCGTTGGACAATATTGACATAGCTGATATCAGCATAAAGCTAATATTGAACAACCTTATTTATCCCTCCTCTTTCCTGAACCACCAATGAACACACATTACCGTCACATTTGATACATCTGTGGGATCAGCAGCACTGTTCTCACCTTTTCACACAGTATCGCTGACATCGTCACAAAGCTGTTTGTCAACGATGTTGAAACAAGGAGTTGGTGACATTATTGTACATTAAAGGGTGTTTTTAAAGATGTGGACCCTAATATTATTTGCTTTTTAACACATTTCCTCAAAAGATCGCTGCAGTCGTTCTATGACAGCAAGCCTCTGATTGGTCAAACATGTCTTATTGAGTCATCCATGTTTCTTCTCGACACTGAAATGTTTTTGGAACAACAACATGTGGATGAAGACATTATTGAATATTACAGAAAAAGGAATATTTTAAATGTTACAGGAAAAGAACAAAAGCCATTTCAGACTGTGAGTAGGGATGAGGCCTACTTTCTGAGGCAGTAATGTTATTTTCTGATTTTATAAATAAGTTTGGGAAACTTAAAAGTAAAAAAATAAAAAAAAATAAAAAAAATCAAGCTTCAGGATAAAATACTAAAATGACCAGTTTGATCCAAGTAGTTGTAAAACTCTTCTATCTTTTATTTTCCTGCCTTAATCTATGTCCATTCCTCACTCAGTGTCACTGGCCACTCACTCCCAGTCTGTTATTTCAGTGTGGTTACTGGTGAGGTGGTTTATCCAAAACACCACCACCACACGGTTCTCCCACATCCTTTAAAGTGCTCTCAGTAGGGGTAAGCAGAGACGGCGATGTAGACTATGAAGGTGGTCTGGTACTCGATGCCTCCGTGCTCGCTGTAAGACAAGGAGCGCACCTTCATGCGGTACGTGTGGGGTTCCCGAAGCGCCCGCGTGGTGAAAAGCACGCCCTTCATGTTCTCATCACGGAGAGCAAAGGGTAACGTGACGTCCTCGTCCACCACTGAGAACGAGGTCCTGGGGTGCATCACGCCGTCTTGTGTGTAGGCCACCAGCCGGATCAGGTCCTGGTTGGCTGCGATGCCGAAAGGGAGAGAGAGGAGCTTGTATTCCAGAGCGTACGGGCTCAAGGCGCACTCCAGGTCATTAGGAGGGCAGTTTTTCAAGCAAAACCTACGACAGAGTAAGAAAAAAATGTAATCAGCGATATATCGCGATATTTCACAGCGCGATTAACGTATCGATCCAAAAATAGTCCAAATCGATTTTTTTTTAATGAAAAAAATAATTCCCCTAATTTCTGCATAGCATGTAAACGCTCTAGGTGTCAGTGAACTACATCAGACCTCATTAAACTGACAAAGTGTCTATTGAAACAGAAACTTATCAATAGACCCCAGGACTATTGATACAGAAATGTACGTTTTCCGGACATTTCCCACATAAGCGTAATGTGCCTGTATTTTTTATTTTTTAAGGCGCTGCACTCAAGGATCCTTGCTCCTGCTAACGTGGGTTCGAATCCCAATTTTGTCACTTATATTTTTTCATTTAAACATATTTAACACAGCAAATTCCACCTTTAAAAATACTTATACAAAAAAAAATAAACATTTTAGGGTATTTTCCTGGGTTAAGGCTAAAATAAAAGAGTTAGCGGGGTAGTTAAAAATAAATATGAGCTAAAATAAAACTGGCGTGGCGCACCTATCACATGACCTAAACTAGCCAATAAGGGGCGCTGCGTATTAATAGATTGGCAGTCAATTCATACGTTTCCGTATCAATAGCCACGGCCTTAAACTACATCACTCCTCAATGCATTTTAGCTTGGAAGTTGATTCCACTTTATTTTCATAAAACATACTGGGCACTTTTATAGATGTATGTGGTAACAATTTAAGAACTTAACAGAATCAGAATCTGCTGTAGAAGCAAAAGTTAAACTTTTTAGAAAAATGTAATTTTTTGATAAACATATCACCCCTTTAAATTACAGTTCGATAACATTTACTTGGTCTCGCAAGTAAAAAAAAAAAAAAAAATGTATTTCATACCATTTTGTACTTGTAAAGGTGAAATTTGTAATTATTGATGTTGCTAAATATCCTGATGTATATCACGTTGTTTAGTATCGGGATATATCGTAACATGACGTGCAAATCATATTGTATTGTTCATGGCAATGCACACCCCTTAACAGAGTGGGTTAAATTTGTCATCATGTGAAGTATTTACAACTAAAGACTTAATAACTAATGATCCTCCATTTAAAGACGCCAAAGTTTGGTATGTGCAGAATAAACTAACTTTTTGTCAACAACAAATGAATAAGGTTACCCCGTAGCTGGATCCCGTTGGTAGTTTGGAGGACACGGTGTGTCGATACACTGGTAACTTCCTCTCATGTTAAAGCACATCCTGTTGGCTCCACACTGGATGTTCTGCTCCAGGCACTCGTCTATATCTGTGGACACAGAAAGCAGAAGCTGAGAAGTCAAGTAAACCCATGCTTGTCAGGTTTTGCACAGAGGGGCTTGACTGTTAAAAGGTTTTAGGTTTGAATCCCCGCTGAGGTCATTGTTCTCTGTAAGATATTCCTTTGTGGGATAAATGTCTTTAATATAAAGCTGTGCATTGTTCCTTTAAAAAACAAATCATTGTCTATGTTTCTGTATTAGCTAATTCATCAATATGTATAGAGGCTCTTTAACCAAAATAATATGTTTAATGCTAAAATATAAATATTGTTATGCATGAATTTTCAAAAAAAATATTTCTTAACATATTTCTTAATGTCTTTTGCATGTTTTTTTTTTTTTTTTTAAATAATATGTCAATGTATAGTTATTTACTTTTAACAGATTTTGGCCATTTTGTATGGCCAAAGGAGGCCTTACAAAATGTTAAGTTTTTTTTACTATTATGTGTGAAAAATGAGTATTTAGTTGTTTCAGTTATTTGCCAAATAAATAAAATTTTTAGTTTCAGAATTTTTTTTTTGGAAGATTTCTAAAATATATACACCCGGGGTTAATTTTACTATTAATAGGCTCGTCAGCCAAAGACGAAACATGTTATCGGTTTAGAATTGCACGCTAGTAGTAAAATAAAAAGGAAAGTTAGGGTCCCTGAGGCTGTGATATTGGTATGGTATGGTTTTTATTTAGACAGAAACAGTGCACAATTTAACATTGACCAAAAGGAAAGATGCATTGTACCAGGTTCTAGCAAAAAAAATTATTATTTCCACCTGTAGTCCCTGGGCAGGTTGATGTTACGGTACAAAAACTGATTTTAAATGTAGATGAGCATGTGACCATGTATTTATACATTTGAACATCATCAACATACATTTAATTTAAATAAGTTTGAAACATAAAATTTTCCACCAATCCTTTCGGCCGCTCCCTCATGACGTTGTTACTGATCATGAGTGTAAGTTTGATTTTCTAGAAACCCTTTTTTAGCTGAATGAGCAAATGCTTTAAATGTAGTACATGCAATAATCTCTGTTGACAGGGTGTTCCACACACTGTGGAAAGTCCACGTCTGTCTGCTATAATTTTAATTAGTCAAAAAGTACATCCACCGCCTGATTTCCTATCAAATTTGATCAGGGGATGGCTTACCTTTTCCTGCGTCCAGTCGGATTCACGGCCCGGTCACTGGTTGATCCAGGGAATCAGGGAAGAAAATTTGTCAAAAGGGGTCTAGGTCCCGTTGCACCCCCGGTCTAACCTCTAATTTAGGTTAGAGGGTGGAATTTGGGGGAAGGTGACAATTTGAAGGAGATCAATTGTTTTTTTTTTTTTTTAGGGGGATAGTTTTCAAATTGATTCGCGTGTAGTGCAGAATGTGCTGTTGTGTGAGTGAGGCTATTCCTCATAGAAAACTAAGCTTCCGATTAAGGTCATGCAGCTCAAGACCACCACACCCTGCGTGCTGTTCCTAGAGTCGGAACCCAGGGGGGCCGTATACTTACTTCTGATTGACTAAGGCCTTAGTTATCACCGCTAGGTATCCAGCCTAAGTCAAGTCAATCAGACTGAAGAGTTGGTTGATCCTCTCGGGTTGGAGTCGGTCTCTTGGTTCCTAATTTGTTTTTTTTTTTTTACTTTTTTGGCAATAGTATGAAGGCTATTAAGGTTGGTTTAAAAAAAAGTTTTAAGGTTCTTTAGGGGTGGTTTTTAAAAAAACTTTTTTGGCTCTTAGGCCTGGTGGATCATGGTAGTCTTGGTGGCTGCTGCTGGTTCTTCCTGGTGGTGGTTGAGTCTGGATGGTGGGGGGGAATTCCATCTTCAGTTGCAGTATGTCTTTTGTCCTGTGGGAGGCTTCATGTTTGGCTCTGAGTGGTAGTCAAACCTGGTGCAGTCTTGTTCCCTCATGGTGTGTGAATATTTTCTTTCTTTTTATTCCCTGGGCTCCAAAGAACTTTGAGAAGTGGGTGTGTTCAATATAATCTGTTTAGGAGTTGTTTTTAAGTTCAAAGCTAGAATTAGAATGGTTTAATTTCTTTTAAAACAAAGCTCCCATCATGCTTTGCTGTTTTCCATTTTGATTCGGTGGGACAAATGTGTATTTTCACAGGTCGAAAATGGTCCTTGTATGTGTTTGTATTTTGTAAATATATGTTATGTTATTTTAATGGTTGTTTGTTTGTAGTTTAGGGGTTTGTTTGTTTGGCCCAGGTTGTTTGTTGTGCTTGGTAAGGTATTTGTTGTTTGTTTTTTTTATTTTCTGTGGTTGTATAAAACTTCAAGTAAATTGTTACCAAATTAAGTAACACGTGTGTTGCCAAATTATGGTTTTTGTGAAAAGGAAATATAATATTCTTTAAAGAAGTACCGGTTCAAGACTTTTACCTTGACAGGTCTTAGCGTTAGCCATGAGGCGGTATCCAGCAGGACAAAGACATCTGTGGCTTCCTGGTGTGTTCATGCACTCATGCTGACAAGTATCCCTCACTTCACACTCGTTGATATCTGTTAATTAAAAAAAAAAGTAACAGTCACAGAGCAATGTATACGGACAAAAACACATCTATTAACAGTTCAATGATAGCAAACATTCTCCCTCATCTCAGCCCTGCCTGTCCATAGTTACCGAAGCAGCGGCCAGCTCTGGGCTTAAACCCCTGTCGGCAAGCAAGGAAGACTTTTTCAGAGTTGTGAGCGTGAAGCGCTCTACGACCACGGCCCCTGTAGGGCCCCCTGGGAGCGGCTGAGTAGGAGTGGTAGCTGTGAGAGGCCAGGTTGTGGTAGAGCCGCTGGCCTCGTCTGTGCTCAGGAGACGTCTGAGACGTGCGATATCCGTACGAGTAACTCTCATAGCTAGGCAGACGCTCCAGCCCAGCGCACGACTTGCCGTCCCCGAGCAGGTGACGCCCCGGCGGGCAGGTGCACTTGAAACTGCCGGGTGTGTTGATGCACTGGTGGGCACAAGGCTGTGGGCGCTGCTCACACTCATTTATGTCTGTCCATTGCACAAAGGAAGACCAGCACCAGGAAGAGATGAAGGGTGAAGGTGCACAAGTCAAGCACGAGTAAAGATTAAAGACAGGGAGGAAGTAAAGTGATGATGAAAATAAGAGGACAAAGATGAGAAAGAGGGAGGAACATCAATTAGCCCACTGTGACAATACATTTACATGTCTCAGAGACGGTAATGTATTGATCTTTATTCTGGATGGGAGATCTCTCATAAATACAAAGTTTTTTGACTTTTTAAGTCATCAAAGACTTTTAAAGACTTGGGCTGTGTTCGAAATTGCATTGCGTTCCAATTAGATGGTATGGAAAGATTGAGTATGCAAGAAAAACCCGGATGTACTGCATACTATATCGAAACATTTTTGAAGTATGCACAGTGGGCACACTAGTATACTCAACCGCCCCATGATGCATTGCGAGCAGAATGTAAAATCGTCCTGAGACCGGCTTGAAGCTAAAAGTCAAACATCCCTGTTTAAAAAAAAAAGCATCTCTTCTTGTCTTCCCTTAGTTTTTAACACTTTTGTAAATAGGGCTCTTGTTTTGAAGTTCATTGGAAGTTTAGTCAGTAGCACAATGGAGGGTCTCCAAAAATCTCCGAAATGCGCTTCCGCGACTTTTATAGAACAAATGACCACATGTTAATATTCTACTTGGTCACTTTCTCGCTTAAAATGTTTTCAGAACTTTCAAAGGTGGAGAATCAACAGAGATATTTAGCCACAGTGCGCTTCAGGTTTTTGTTGTTGTAGGATTTAAATGCATCTTGGGAAACTTGGAAGTATACTTAAGTGGGAACGGTCACCATTCTAATCATACTAATCGTTTATACTCATTGAAGTGTGTAGTACGCGATTTCAAACACAGCCTTGTTTTCCATATCTACAAAAACAAAAACAAAAAACAGTGCAGAGTGTGAATGTTTGACAAAGGGCAGAAAGTATATTTTTGCCATTGCAAAGCAACACTATGAAATAGCCAGAAAGCTGGAAACAATGTCAAGTGACAGGAAACACAGCAGTGAAAGGTGATGGTGCTGGTCTTTATATGATCAGTGTCCCAAAAGAGGAATCTTCTGCTCTCTGTTGGCCGTCACGCCTGAACTGTTCTTCACCAAATTTTCAACAATAAATATTCAGTTTGCAAATGTGAGGTCATGCATTATGAAGTATGGATCTGCTTTAATAATTAAGGCAAAGGGTTAACCAGCTTTAATATGCAAGTAGTAACACTATGTTCTCTGTGCAGAAGTAATTATTGGCTTTTTATTCAATAGAAATCAAATAACATGCAGGCAGATGGAAGCAAGCGATGACAAGTGTAGGCAACCACAGAGCAAGAGTCTTCATTTTTAAAATGCTGCATGCGCTGGAAAAAGTTTCTACATGTATGTATTTAAACCAATGCATCACTCAGTTAATTCAGTCTATTTGAATGTGGTTTTTTCAATGACATTTTTTTTTTAGGATTCAATAATCTTCCAATCTTCCATTTGTACACAATCAACTGTGCAAACCCCAGTCTGTCACATGGCCATCACACACCTATAATAGCCTGCAACCTGTGTGGAGACGCCATTGAAACTAACATATCTGTTGTGTGACTTTTGTATTAAACTATGGGGTGCAAATGCTTCATAGCCGACATATTTTGAACATTTAGCAAATATTTATTTCATTTGAGACAAATTCATGTAAAACAGCATGTTCTATATCATTGTTAAAAATGAGTAAACATGAAAAATAAATCTAAACGTTAAGTTGAATATAAATGTTAAATGTTAAATCTAAATGTTAAATCGGTCACTTGCCACCTGATTTAGATATAAATTTAATATTTATATTTACATTTTGCATTTATATTTAACATTTATATTTATTTTTTATGTGTACACATTTTTAACAATGATGTATAACACGTTGATTCACTGTACATGAATTTCTGTCTCAAATTAAAGAAAAAATGGCTAAATGTGAGGAAAAATTAGCTAAATGTTCAAAATATGTCGACAGAGTTTTTACATTTGGCACCCCATAGGAAACCAGCAGAAAAGCAATGCATACACAAGAAAACTACAAGCAAACTACTGAGCTTTGTTCAAATTGCTGTCCTACAGAAGTAGTCCATGATTAGGAATAATGACATTCAACAGATGGAAAGCAGTCTTGATCAAAGAAAATACACTCTGTACTTTGATGCAGCAGGAGAAAAATGAAGAGAATCTTTAGTATCACTATAAATAATTCCCAATCTGAGATAAGGCGTCACAGTGAGAGGAACAATAAAAAAATGTACGTACCAATACAGGGCCGTCCCACCCCCTGAGATCTATATCCACGTGGGCAGGTACAGTGATAGCTGCCTCTGATGTTCTCACAGATCTGGTTGTATCTGCACTGGTGGGTCCCATCTCTGCACTCATCAATGTCTACAAAATAATAATATATAACACACTGATAACCCTCCGTTGTGTGAATCCACTTATAATAACTAAATGAAAGAGTCTGAGTGCTTTGGTTTTGATGTCCTCACCTACACACGTTCCATTTGCAGCTTTGGTCATACCGTTGGGGCACAGGTCAATACAGGTGTAGCCACCCCGTGTGTTTTTACACTGCTGGTCTAAACGACAAACCCGCTGCCTGCACTCGTTTATATCTGATATAAAAATTCAATGTGGGGAAAAAAATCAAGAAGACATCAGGAAATGCAGAGTTTAAAGATTAAATATTAATATATTATATTATCCCACCCCTTCCATTGTCCTACCCTGACTCCCTCTTCCCTTCCCCCTCACCTAGGTGTAACACTGCCCTCTTTTTATAGCCTCCCTTTAAATAATAAATGCATTTATTTAATTGCAATAATAAACCTAAAAAGAGTTCACTACAAAACTATTCAATATTAAAGCTTAAAACATTGTGCAAGATGAAAAAAAAAGGATGGAATCCAGATTTAGAGTCAATCAGCTACATAACATTATTTGACATCATGCAAAGAAAGCGTTTCATTGGGGGAGTAGCCGACTCACCTACACAGCGTCTGTTCCTGAGTTGAAAACCTGGCTCACAAGCACATCGGTAACTACCAATGGTGTTCAAACAGTGCTGATTGCATGGATTAGACTCCTGACACTCATTCACATCTGGAAAAACAAAACGAAAACAAGACACGTTATTACTGAGAAGCTTTGAAGATAAATATGTTACCAAAACTGCTGTGACGCCATTGACATGCCTGTGCAGCTTAGACCATCAGTCATTCTTCTGAAGCCCCGCCCACAGCGCATGACACATCGGTAAGAGCCAATGGTGTTCTCGCAGTCTTCTCCATCGTGACACACACTCTCGCCCAGTGAGCACTCATCAATGTCTACAACCAAGAGACACCAGGTGTCAACTTTGCACTTAAAAATGCAATAGGTAATTCTTATAAAAGTGACTTTTTGTCATATTTGCTAAAACTGTCACTATGTAAAAAAAAGCATTACATGAAACCAGTGATATAAAAAAAAAAAAAAAAAACAGGCTCATTAAGTCCTGCCTATTGCTGCTACTGCAAATTGCCAGAATCCACCGCAACTGAGCAAAAAGAACCAATCAGAGCCAGGATTGTGTTTGATGGACTGTCTGAGAGCTGTCGATCACAGCTCTCGCCCCCTTCCTCCTCAGCTAGCTCATGCTCGCCACTGCCAATGCCTCCGTTAGCATCAACAGCTTACACGGAAAAGATGACGAGTAAAAAGAGGAAGCAAGTAGAAAGAAAAGTCGTACTTGTTCAAATTTAATGCTCAGTAATCTCTCTCCTCCACGTTACCGACTGTACCTTTAATAAGAATGATGATTTCTTAACACTAAAGTGGAACAACTTTGATTGAGACTAACAAATACATTAAAGCACAATCAATGACATTTTATTTACATCTATGTTGGATAAATCAATAAAAATAAAGTTTGAAATATTCCATCAAATGTAAACATGGTCCGTGCTTCTGTGTGTGTCAGTTTCAGAGTTCTGTACCCTGACAGGTCCTGCCATCCGCTGAGATGGTGAGGCCTCGGGGACACGAGCAGTAGTAGGTGCCCATTGTATTGTGGCAGGTGTGCGAACAAGGATTTCCAACTTCACATTCATTCTCATCTGCGGCATATAATTAAAAAAAAACACAAAACAAGTCCACAAAATAGTAGAAACAAGGCAAGAACCAATAAGAGGAGGAGACAGTCACGTGATTACCTGAACAGTACGGTCCAGCTGACACTAGAGTGAAGCCATGTGGGCACTGATTACTGCGATCACCTGACATGAGGCGAGGAAGGAAGAAACGGTCAATTCAAACCACAGCATTCATTTCTATAGCAAATGGAGATACAGTAACTTATTGTTCATGATTGGACCAAACAGGAAGACTTCATTCTGCGCATTTCTCCAAAGCTCATACTTTCTTGGAAACTTTTATAGACAATGAGCATTAACTACAGGAACAGAACTGCATAAAAGGCAGACATTAGAAATGCTACAGTCTGGTAGTGTAGTCTACGTAACTAAACACAAAACTTGATAATTTTTCAGCTGCCCACAGATGATCTATGACGACAAACTGATAAAGACACTACCTAAACAGTAGTCATATTTAGAGCCTGACTGATTAATCTGCATGGCCGATTCGGGTCAAATCGGACCACTTATAGCTGTCACTGATAAATCTGTATCAGTCAAAGACCCAACCGATTGCTTAATATATAAATGATGTATTACATTTTTTGCTGCGTGGCAAATCTGTTGATCTGTGCTTTGCTTTTTGCATTATAAGCTGCAACTTTTAACAAAATGGGAACAATGGGAGAAGTCACTAGTTCATTGTTTAGAGTAACATTTTGCAATGTTTACTGTTTGAGATTTGAGCAACTTAATCTTCTGAAAATAACAGTTTTTACAAGTTTGCCTTTTCTTATTTATCAGTGGCTTTACAGTCCTTATGTTGACAGTGTAACTAATTAAAGTTCCTTATTTTAATTTGGGTTTCTTTGTCTTGAATCCTATTTTGGGTATTATAAGAATTTGTGTTCTTGAACAGCACATGTGTCAAACCCAAGGCCCGGGGGCCCAATCTGGCCCTTCAGATCATCCAATTTGGCAGAAGAAATTAAAAATCACACAAATGCAGTTGTAGATGTCTCATATTCACCTATTTAATTATACTCTACAATATTTTTAGGGGGTTGCATTTTTCATTTGTTTATATCACATGAATGAAGTAATTTTTTATTACAAATTGTGGAAAGAACTGTAAATTTTTCCACAAATCTTGCAATTTCTCACAAACAATTCCACACAAAAAATTGTGAAAAATAGTGAACTGAATTGATATTGAAAACTAAGGTACAATGATTTTGAAATTGTTCTTTTTTTCCCACCTAAAAAAGTTTAAACTAGTCCGTATTTGGCCCCTGAACTAAAAGAAGTTGGACATCTCTGATGTACAGTATATATCCTGTGCATAATAAAATCCTCTTATTTTATATATTTTGACTGATATATCAGATATCTTCTTTTTAATAATACTCCCCTTATCAGTTCTGGCATCAGCCCCATATTGATCAGCCCCATATTGATCAGGCTCTAATCATATTACTATAAGCTTAATCACTCGCACTCACCTTTTGTGATTCTGACATTGATGCTATACTCCAACACCTCCTCTAGAGGGTGGTAGTGAGCACTGATTCCTGAAGCCTGCAAAGTTTCCACCAGATAGGGCATCTTTCCTTTGGACTGGTCGTAGGTGATGGTGTGGTTCCAGGAGTAGGGAACGCTCTCTTTGTCAACACTGAACATCCGTGTGGAAAGAGCGTAGAGCTCACCTGGACCTGTCTGAATGTAGTCCTCTGTGTAGTCCTGAAACGAGACAGGGAAGCAGGCAATGGAGCTGGACTTCATCAATAAAAGTGTGTTTCATTGGCTTATCTTTTGTACCTTGACGCTGATGTCTGCATGTGAGTGTAGCTGTAAGATGTGTCCATTAACTACAATATCCAGCAGCAGCGCTCCATCAGAGTCCAGTCCCCGGGCAACATGGGTCATCCTCAGAATCTCACCTGATGGTTTAATTACTCATATGTCAGGATTTGGTGTAAAGATATCCTCGCTTTAATAAGGCAGTGGCTATCCGTACGTAGCCGTATTAATACACCGACATTCTATCTGTACGTAGCCAGTATAGGTGACGTGATTAAGACGCTACTGTTTGCTATTAATAAGTAGATTCCTAAACTACGTTACAGACTAACTAACCCTAACCCTAACCCTAACCCTAACCCTAACCCACGTTACGAACTAACTAACACTAATCCTAACCCTAACTCTAAACGAGAGTTACGTATGTAACTACGGTTCTATGAATCCTGGATGACCGCCAGAGGCGGTGCTTAAAGCACCCTAGGGTTAGGGTCACCCTAACCCCTTACCTAACCCTAATCCTAACCCCTTACCTAACCCTAACCCTAAAACAAACCTTTCGCCCCCCCCCCCCCCCCCCCTCCTTCCTACCCTACTTCTCCTTCCCATACCTAACCCTAACCCTTACCCTACCTTATCATTCCTACCTCACTATTTTAAATCTTTATGAAATTATTTATGAATTGTTTTAAACATATTTTTAGAGGTTTTCACTGTTGTATTAACCCCCCTTTTTTTGAACATCAGGTTGCTGCGCGGGGACCACGCCCCCTGGTTTTCCAAATTCCCATGGGGACCAACGCCTCTTTTTATGTCCCTTTTACGGGTGTCTGATCGTTTGAATTGTTTTACATTTTATCTTTTATTCTTTTTATTATTTTTATGATTACTTTTAATTTAATGATTAAAGGAAAACCCCACCTAAAGCCAATATTAAAATAACAAAATGGGATTTTTTTAATTGGGGGCCGAAAGGATATCCTGAGCCCGTGCTAATTTTAATAACCCTAACCTAACCCTAACCCTAACCCACGTTACGAACTAACTAACACTAATCCTAACCCTAACTCTAAACGAGAGTTACGTATGTAACTACGGTTCTATGAATCCTGGATGACCGCCAGAGGCGGTGCTTAAAGCACTGGATGTTCCATCTCGCGCATGCGCAGGTCGAGTAATTATATCAACAAAGTCACCTGTGACCCCTGGATGACCCGGAGAGTCTATATCTACCGGTGTCATCAGGTGATCTGTTCCTGTCAAAATCTTCTCGCGAGGACACAAGGATCCTGAGTGACAGGATGCTCTGGCAGTCATCCAGGATTCATAGAACTGTAGTTACATACGTAACTCTCTTTCTATTTCATCCTTACTGACCGCCAGAGGTGGTGCTTAAAGCACTGGATGACTTATACCAGAAAGGTCACGAAAGAATCCTCACCTCAAGGCAGGCCTGAAGCTGTGGACAGCACGGCCATTGCCATAGGCTGGACACCAGCAACGTTCACCTTGTAGAAACGTCCAAAGGTGCATGATGAGGACCAGGTAGCTGCAACACAGATGTCCTGCAGGGGAACGCCCCTCAAGGCGGCCCATGACGCGGCCATGCCTCTAGTAGAATGGCACTTTATGCCCTGAGGCACTGGGATGTTCAGTGCACTATAGGCATACTGAATGACCTCCACTACCCAGTGAGAGAGTCTCTGTTTAGAAAGTGCGGTTCCCTTTTTACAGCCTCCATGGCAGACGAAAAGGCAGTCTGTCATTCGTAGGCTACCTGTCGCCTCCATGTAAGCCTTAAGCGCCCGTACGGGGCACAACAGTGTTGACGGCTCGCCATTCCCCCCAGAGGAGCCCGGAGGACTGAATGTAGGGGGCCGGCGTCGGAACTGTAATGTGTAACCTCTGGATAGCGTGGACACCACCCAAGGGTCTGTGGTCTGCTCTTCCCAGCAGAGGAGCTGCTCTTGGGAAAAGAGTCCGACGACCGGCCCCTGAGGTTCAGGTTCCGCCCTTTATGTCCTTTTTATGGGTGTCTGGATGTTTTATTAATTTTTTATTAATTTACTATTTTTTAATTTTTTATTTTTTATAAAAACAATTCTTTTTTTTAAAAAATGATAAAAGGGGATATCTCACCTGGGGGTGAGAGGATGTCCTGTGCCAGTGCTACTTTTTAAGAACCCTAACCTAAACTACGTTACGGATGAACTAATCCTAACCCTAACCGTAACCCTAAACTACAATACAGACTAACTAACCCTAACCCTAACCTTCTGAAGTGGATTTCAATTTCTTACCACCGTGAATTCTGGGGGGGCATTGGGGTGGGGGGGTTGTCTGTACGGCTACATACGGATAGCCACTTTGTTTTAATAAGCCGATCATGAACATTCGTACCTGTTGCAAACTCCACCTGCGTTTCACGCCTGAAGGTTCCTCCTGTTAGTGCGTAGCCGTTGACAGCCTCCTCCACTTCCTGTGCAGTGGTCCAGTAAACAGGGTTCAGGATGGAGACCAGCTTCCTCATGGCGGGACCTTCAATTAACACACATAAGTTAGTCTTCATAGAAACACTCCAGTGACGTGTCTCACATGTCATCATGGCACGTAAAATGTTAACAATTAAATATATATAAAGTTAATCTGTCCACTTGACTGCTCTATAAATTGGCTTTCTGTATGATTTTAACATTTTCATGGTCAAAATCGCTGAATTTGCACATTTGAAATGTCAAGATAATATCATTCATGATATTCATTTTTATTTAGTAAAAGAGAGATCAGCCCCCCCCAAAAAACCCCAAAACAAAACAAAAAACATACATTTTATTGAATTTTTTTTTTTTTGATGATATAATGAAATATTGTTTTGTTAAAAGATATGAAATGGATTAAAGAATAATCAAAATCTTTCTAAACATTTTAATTGAGGCCAAAATTGAAATATAATCAGAACGTTTTTTGTGAATGACATTCAAACTCGTACCATTTCACTGCAAGAACATACAAAATACTGTATGCAAACAAATCTTCTTCCAATTGCAGAATAAAATTGAATAAAAGTACAATGAAACAACCACTCCCCATTTACAAATTTACAAATATAAAATGATATTAAAAAAACACAAATGCATTTAAGTTTCTATTGCAGGAGTGTCAAACTCGTTTTTACCCAAATACAGTGCAGTTTCAGCTCAAGTGGGCCACAGATTTTTTTGAAATAAAGTGCAATTTTAATGCTAATGTGCCCTGGTTTTCATTTCATTATGACTGATATATACGGTTTGAAAGACACCAACAATATTAAAGAATAATGTAATGGATATCAGTCCCTGCAAGATCAACACTTCAAAAATCCTTGATTTTATGGCCAATGTTTTGTAATTGAGGAGAGTTTTGTGGGAAAATGCTTGACATTCAGAATTAATGAGAGTCATTTCCCCAATCTGCAATAAAATAAGACTGCAGTCACACAAAAGCCCCTGTAAATATTGTGTCATTTTATTAAATTTGTGTATTTGGAGGAACACAGATAGTTCATTTAAACCCAATTGAACCCACCAGTCATGAACCTCACCACACGTGTTTAAAATAGTCACAGCAGTCTGTGAAAAACTGACCTAGTGACCTTGGGACATTTGAAATAGTTGCCTGGATGCGTCTGTTCCCAGTGTTGCTGTCTGCGATGGTGGCGTTTAGGATAGAGATACCAAACTCAATATCATTGATGTTCCCAATGATGCTCCCCCGAGCTCTCTGCGGACCACCTGAGAGAGATGAAGAGGCACACACAACAATTTTATTCACTATGCATTGGAAACCTTTTGTTCTGAATGTAGACTGACCTGGACAGGCCCGAGCGTTACACCTGGACACCTGGGTGGAGTCTCCTGGACACGGTCGGCCATCATTGGTAGGGGACGGACTGTTACAGAGTCGGACACGTGTCCTTTTTCCTCCTTCACATGAGGCAGAGCATTCACCCCACGGCTGCCATGAGCTCCAGTTACCATCAACTGCAATGGCACCAATCACACAACCCTCTAAGTGCTTTACTTCACACACAAATAATGTAGAGATAGAGAAGTTTATTAATCCCTTGGGAAGGCTCCGTCAGGGAAATTACATTACCAGCAGCATTACAGAAATAAAAGAAAAGCAGCAAACAGGGTTGAAATAATATATAAATACAGAATTTAAAGAATATACGAAAAGAAACAGATTGTACAGAAATAGTAAATACACAGGTTGGTGTTACAGGCTATAAGTACTGTATTTTTTATTAAATGAAAACTAAATGAATAAACAGTCAATTAAAAACAAGCAAATTCATATGTTGACTCCACCAAGTTTGTGAAAAAAAACATTCAGCCTGATCCTTACATTTCTAAATAAGTTGAAACTAATTTAATATATTTATCGACTGAGGCTTTGCATTTTGATTGAGAATTTCCAGCCATTCTTCAACTCTACTGAACATTTTATTTATTTATTCATTTGTTTCTTTACTGTATTTGACAAATAAACAGTTGTCTCAGGAAAACATAATTTTGTCAACCAATGGGAAAAAAATAGTTGAAATACTTTGGCAACGTCAGCCTAGATATGGTTTCTAAGCCTGTGGTCATAATTATTTTTGGCACTTAATGAGGCCTCAATGTCATCAGTTGATCAGATAATATATAGGTTGGCATAAATTACATTATTTGTGAAATCAAAGTCATTTTTTTAATCAATAAATTATCAAAAATGTGTTTGATAATTTATTTTAGAGAATGAATTGATTTCTGATTGAGTGCATGTCCAGTGCTGACCTACTGTACCTGGGCAGGTGGCAGTGTTGCATCTGTGTATCTGTGAGTCTGTTCCTGCACAGGCTCTCCCTCCGTTGGCAGGTCTGGGGTTGTCACAGGTCCTGTAGCGTCTCATCTGACCTCCATTACAAGTTTTGCTACAGCTGCCCCAGCTGCTCCATGGAGCCCAGTTACCGCTGACTGTGGCAAAACAGAAAAGAAAAGGGTTAAAACCAGTGGTTCCCAACCTTTTTTGGATCGTCACCCCATTATTATACCACAATTTTTCAGAATTAGTTATTAATCATGTTTGTTATACTGTGTTACAAATACAGAGTAGCAAGCATTAGTGCACAAAGTGACAAGATGCGCCAGCTCAGATATTTTCATACTGTATTTTATTAATTCATTAATTTAAATTTTATTTATTTTTACTTTTCTCTTTCTTCTATTCTTTATGCTGCATTTTATTTAAACTACAATTATATCTGAAAAAGTCTGTGTTGTGTTTTAATTTTGAAAACAATAATACAAATAATAAGTAACTTTATCAATTACAAGTAATTTTAGGCTGCCCCATTTAAATTTCAGGCGACCCCACATGGAGTCACGACCCCAAGGTTTAAAAACACTGAATTATATTTTAGTACAGAAATGGGCAACTGGTGGCCCAGGGGCCACATGCGGCCCTCTGTTTAATTTTTTTGCAGCCTCCCAAAATGACAGAATAATACACAAAACAAAAGCAAGAATACATTAAAAAAAATACACATAGTTACAACATTGCAGAAAAACAGGTAAAATACTCCAAAAACACACAAAACTACTACAAAAATGAAGAAACTGATAACAGTAATACACAAAATTACTCCAAATAACTAAAACAATTTACAAAATTACAACAGAAATTAAAAAAATGTAAAATATATTTTCATTCAGTAATGAATTTGATCAATTACTAGACATTTCAGGTCACCTGGGGTCACCTGAAATGAAAAACACTGGGTTAGACACACATAAAACACAATATAAACTTGGAGAAAACATGAAAATAAAATATGCACCAGTAAAACCAGCATGCTGAGAATACTTAAAGGTGTATATACTCACTGGGACAGGGGTCACTGTTGCAGAAATCAATATGCACGTCACTGCCCTCACACTGTCTGCCCCCATGTAGAGGGGCGGGGCTAGCACAAATGCGTGTCCTCTGTCTGGTCCCGCCCCCACAGGAAACACTGCAGGCTCCCCAACTCACCCAGGAGGACCACTTTCCATCCACTGGATGAGACGAGAAGAAACCCAGACATCGATAATCAGATATTTAACCCTCCTATTATCCTTGGGGTCAATTTGACCCCATCCAATGTTTATCATTCAAACAATAACATGTGACTTCTCCCCAAGTGGTTTTAGCTGTGTAGAACTTTATGTTTTCAACAAATATACTAAGTGCCTGACACTAAAATGTGGTCATACAAATTAAAAACAAAATACACAAAATAACCACAAAAAACTACAAGACGACCAAAAAAAAATGCAAAATGACAACATTGAAAACAAAGACTCAAAACTTTAAACACAGAATAATAACAAAAAAAACAATCATTTTTTGGAGGCAACTATCCCTGGAGTCAGATTGACCTGCACAGAACACACAAATTAACAAAATAATAATGATAAAAAAGTTCAATACTCAATATGACAAAAAAAAATATGGCAAAAAAAAAAAATTCTACAAAACTTCAAAAAAAAAATACATGAAATGACAGCAAAAAAAACAACAAAAATACACAAAAGACCCACAAAAAAAGTGTTCTGATAATTTTCTGATAATCATTTTCTGCAGGCAAATAGCCCTGGGGTCAGATTGACCCTGAGGGTAAAACGTGTTAGCAATATTTGATTACAATAGGAGGGTTAAAAGCACAAGGTTTTTTTTTGGTTTCTTTGGAAGAATGAAGTTCTTACCAGGACAAAGCTTCTCTTTGCACACTTGTGTCTGAGTGTCTGTGCCCTCACACTGAGATCCATCGAATGCTGGAGGTGGATTGTTGCACAGACGGAGCCTGGACTGCATACCTTTACCACAGGTCTCACTGCACTGGCTCCATGGAAGCCAGGATCCCCAGTTACCTGCAACTACACCAGCACATTGCACACACTCTGCCGTCAGCTTACATCTCACATATGCAGCACAAAAATAGACCGACTAATAAATAATGTCCATTTATTTGAGAAAACAAAAAGTAGAAACATTATTAAAGAAAGGCAGTGGCTATCAGTGTCAACAGACCGGCAGTCTATCCGTACACAGCGCCCCTCATTGGCCAGTTTAGGTCACGTGATAGGTGCACCACGTGACTTAAAGTTCCGTCAGTTTTATTTCTAGCTACCCCGCTAATCCTTTTATTTTAGCCCTAACCTTAGCCCTATCCCTAACCCAGGAAATACCCTAAAACAGGGGTCTTCAACGTTTTCCAGGCCAAGGACCCCCAAACTGATGGAGAGATGGAGCGGGGACCCCCTACTTATATATATTGTATAAAATTGTGTTTTATATTAAACTGGTCCTATAGTGCCATGTATAAATGTACTATTGTGCATTCAATACTAAGATATTCAAATAACACACGGGTTTATATATTCTTGTTTTTAGTTTAAACATGTGCAAGGTACAGTGAGTAGGGTGGCCATGCCACTGCCGTTCATACACATAACATAACATAATAAACTGATACCTGCCAAGATCAACAATGTCTGTCAAATTGCATGTAACAAAATTTTGCATAAAAGCTGTTCAAATGGACATTTTTGTTCAACATAAATGTGGAAACGAAAATATTGATGCTTGTTAGTACAAAACGATTCATTTTTTATTTTTTTGATCCAAACATAAACACTAGCTGCTAGCATAATAGCTTAAGAGTGACCGCCCACTTTTTTAACCTCACTGTTGAGCTCCAGAAGACTGGGCTCTCGGCCAATCACGGGGAACCTGACAGAGATAGCGTGTCAACTACGGCCTCGTGATTGGCACAGCAGCGATAGGGGTGGGTCCTCCTCGTTGATGGGACAGGTGAATGAACCAGTGCCCAGCTTGAAAGAGCTCCTGTGTGTCGCTGAACGTGTGCATTGCTGACTGAAAGACATCTTTTGCCTCCATTTATCTGTTCACTACAGTGTGTTGGATTCATGTTAATGTGTATTTAAAGACATTTCAATTTATTGAAAAAATTGCGGGGGGGAATATAAAAAAATGTCTAATCAACCAAAACTTTCGCGACCCCCCTGCAGTACCTCTGCGGACCCCCTAGGGGTCGCGGACCCCCGTTGAAGACCTCTGCCCTAAAATGTCCATTTATGTACATTAATTTTTTTTAATGTATTTTTAAAGGTGAAATTTGCTGTGTTAAATATGTTAAAATATGTCAAATGTGGGATTCAAACCTATGGCAGCGGAAGGAAGAATCCTTAGGTCAGGCACCTTAGACCACTCAACCATCCTGACACAGTGATAACACAAGCACATTACGCTTATGTAGAAAAGGTCCGGCCACATCATCTATTGTACGGATAGATGCCGGTATATAAATATGTATTACATACTAAGAGAACACTTCCTTTAAGAAAGTCCTGTGGAAATATGTTGGGTTTTTTTTCTCACCAGGACACGGTCGGACACTGCACATGATAACCTCCACCGCCTTCCCCTCACACGGCCTGCCTTCATGCTGAGCTGGAGGGTTGCTGCAGGTTCGGACTTTTGTCCTGTTGCCCTGACCACACGTACGGGAACACTCCTCCCAGAGAGACCATTCTGACCAGTTACCATCCACTACAAAAATACGACAGCTTCATCAATTCAAAGTACAATAGAGTGAAAGAATAATACTGATCAAATCAAATCAAGCTTTATTGTCATTTTGCTAAACATACACAGTAGTGCAGACAAGATGAGACAACATTTCTCTAGTGTCCAGTTAAAAACATACAGATCTCCCATACTATACATTTACACATACTCACACACACACGTCCCTGAGACGTCATTACAGTTAAAAAGTAAATATTCTACAGCATGTAGAATATTTACGAGTGCATTTATAAAACAGGAGTTAAAGTGACTTTGTGAATAATGATTTAAAACACTGAGACTAAAACCCAAAATATTATAAATACTGAAACTAAAAATGAAAAATAGTTAATTTAGATGAAGGTACAGTTCCCAAAGCTCTCTCACCTGGACAGGGCTTTCCATGACACCTGCGTGTTTCCAAGTCTGGTCCTGCACAGTGACGGCCTCCATTGGCAGGTAGAGGATTTGTACACTGACGTAGCCTCTTCTGAGCCCCAGCACCACAGGAAACACTGCAAATACCCCAATCTGTCCACTCCGAGAAGCCACCATGAACTGCAAAACACAAAGGAGGAATGGGGGGATTTCTTTAAGCAATCCTGTAAAAATCAACATATGAAGATATACAGTGGGGAAAAAAAGTATTTGGCAGCCACTGATTGTGCAAGTTGTCCCACTTAAATAGGTACATTTCAACAGTGAGAGGCAGAATATAAAAAATAAATAAAAAAATCACATTGTATGATTTTGCAAACCCCCCCCCCCCAAAAAAAAATACAAAAAACAAAAGCAAGGATACATTAAAAAAATACTAAGAATTGCAACATTGCAGAAAAACACAGAAAATACTTCAAAAACACACAAAACTACGACAAAAATTAACAAACTGACAGTAGTAATACACAAAATGACTCCAACTAACACAAAATGACAACAAAAATACACAAAATGACTCAAAAAAATATACAAAATTACAGACAATGACCACAAAAGTACACAAAAATTCAAGAAAAACACAAAAAAGTATTTAATACTAACAAATAAGCAAAACGACAACAGAAATACTCAAAAATTACTTTACATTTTACAGGAAAAATACACAAAAGGACAACAGAAATGCAAAAATGCAATTATAACAAACAACAACAAACATACACAGAATGACAGAAAAACACACAGAAATACTATATAAACTCTTTGTTATTTCCTGTGTTAACGCTCAGATCGGTCATTATTCTAAATCCTGACATGAATGTTGATAATGTGGCCCTTCGATCACACAAACACATTTTTGTGGCCCCAGTGATAAAAGTTGCCCCCTCGTGGTCTAGTAAGTCAAAACCTTCAAAGTGTTTTGCTCACCTCTCACAGTAAGACTGACTCTGACCAGCACTGACCCAAGAAGGTTTCTGGCTACACATTCATACTCTGCTGTGTCCTCCTTCTGGGCCCTGCTGATCCTGAGCGAGCCGTTGGACAGGGTCAGGAAGCGGTCGTTGCCCAGTAAAGGTCGGCCCTGGCGAGACCACTCCATCATGGGGGTCGGCTCTCCCTCTGCCTGGCAGTTGAGCACAGCACTACTGCCGGCATCTAAGACTGTTTCCACTGGCTCCACAGTGATGGTGGGGGCACCTGATGAATGAATTGGTGAACATTTGTCAAAGCAAACCCTCAGCTATAGAGTATTATGGGATGAAACAGTACAGGAAGCGACTCCTACTTTGCAATGTGAGTGTGACACTCCGTTCCACCACCCCGGCATCATTTGTTGCCACACACATGTAGCTGCCTGAATCTTCACTCTGTCACATAAAAAAACCCAATTATGATACTATGAAAATCTTAACCCTCCTATTATTCTTGGGGTTAATTTGACCCCATTCTATGTTTATCATTCAAAAAAACAATAGTTGACTTAATTTTTTTGCTTCATATTTCATGATTTTTCCTAATTTAGTGTTTAATATATTTATTGAATTTTTAGAAAAACATATAAACATAGACCCATCCCACATTGGAACATCTTAAAACCCATTGTCACATAAATAAAAATAAAAATAAACAAAATACAAAGGTATAAAGCCAAATGTACATACTTTTACCACATCTTATACGAAGAACAAAATAGCAAAAATAAATGAAAACTTCAACCAGTGCCGGTTTAAAATCAGTCTTGAACCAGTGTTGACGAATGATCGAAAAAAATCAAAAAAGGCCTCCACACTTGATAGAACTTCCCCTCCTGACCCCCATCACACATCTTATTTTTTCCAAATTAAGAGTAGATATCACATCCTAAATCTAGCGTGTCACTGCTGGAGGAGCATCATCCTTTCATGTCAGAAGAATTAAACGTCGAGCTAAAAGGGTTAAAAAGGCAATTTGTTTGCCTTTCTCGATCGGTAACTTCCCCCAGTGACCACGAAGAGCAACATAAAAGAATCTGGAGTTATATTTGATCCAAGCACAGCAGAAAGCACATCGCAAACACCAAGATTTGTCCTAATTTGATGGGTACAATTAATGAAGCATAATATTATTATGCTGATATTTTTTCAAACTGCTGAACACGTATTCCATGCATCAGTGTTCCTCTGGGGGTTGATTTTACCCCAAGCTGTTTAGCTGTGTAAAACCTGTCTGTCTGTGTGTGAACCATTTGTGACCCATGTGTGATTTGATGATGAAGATTTTTATAAAATATTTTCAAGATAAACTAATAGTTTGTCCTGATGGTGGCGCTGTAGGAAAGGTCATGTCATCACTACATTCAATAGGGTTCATACTCTTGTTGTCATTAATGTTTTCAGTGAATTTGAGGAGATTCAGGTCATGGTTTCATAATCAAGGGGTTATTTATGTATTCAACAAATAAACAAAGCACCTGACACAAAACCTTGGTTAACAATTTTCTGACAATCATTTTCTGGAGGCAAATATCCCTGGGGTCAGATTGACCCCAAGGGTCAAATGTGTTAGTAATATTTGAGGATAATAGGAGGGTTAATGAACAAAGACAAAAATATTCAAAATTCCTTTTGTTTTCTTCCGATTGAAGGTTTGGTTTTGGTACAGCCTTGGATACCAGTGACAATTGATGCACATTTGTTAATCGATTACTTCACATTGTTAAATATGAGGTTATTATTTCCCTACAGATCAATCCATCCTTCTTGCTGTGAGGCAAAAGTCCTACCGATATGCTGCAACAATGACTAGAGTAGTATGATGAATGGATGCATGGATTAACCTGTATATGAACCTTGAAAGCTTATTTTCTTACCACTGTTCCATAGATTGCCAGAGAGCCATTGTCGAGCTGACGTATTCGGTTGCTGATCTGGATGTTGATCCCATTTTTGCTCCAGTGGATGGTTGGCAGAGGGTCTCCTCGGACCTCACAGTTAAGGATGGCATTACCACCCAGAGGTTCAATACGGTTAGAGTGAGGGTCTCCATCAATGATTGGAGGCTCTGGAGATCACAGGAATATTTAATCTGATCAGAATCGGCTTTGAAGTGATTTCACTTTGGTTAACTCTATGTAAATACAATAAAACACAAACATAAAGAAGTCGATTTACATTTATTTGAAGGAAAATATAGGGAAGCGTGAAAGTGTAAGTATTAACATCAATAATAGGGGATAAACTTTGTGTGTTTTTTACCTTTAATGTAGACAAAGGCCAGAGACTTGATGGTTCCCACGCTGTTTTCTGCCACACAGGAGTAGGTGCCAGAGTCGCCTTTGCTCACTCGTTCTATTATGAGCTCATTGTGGCCATTCATGTGATCATAGTGAACTACAGTAGTAGCAAGGAATATATGTTAATGGGGCAAAATGTAGCAGAAAACTCCTCATTTATTCCAAAAGAAATATGATGAGAGGTTTAGATTTTTGTATCTTAACTCTTTAAAATGCTCCAACTTAACCATCAAACTCTACGTTATTAGAGTGAACACTCCCACTCCTCGCACTTTGAGCATCACTTTTTAAATCAGTCATACCTGGGATCATATTGTTGTTGAAGGCCCATGTGACTCGGGGCAGGGGGGTCCCTCTGACCCCACAGACCAACACCAGGCGCTCTCCCTTGTTCAGAGCCACATCACCAAGCAGCTCAGTGAAGGCAGGGTGAGTATGAACAGACAGGGTCACTGTCCAGCTGTCCTGCCCAACTGAATTAGTGGCAACACAAGTGTAACTGCCCTCATCATCAGGCTGGTAGGGGAGGATAAAAAGATAGAGGAACTTTGTAATTAATGTGATGCATGGCGAACAGGCATCAGTTGATTTGTTTTACCTGAGCCGTGTCAATAACCAGCTCCCCAGAGGGCAGGATGGTGTACTCCCCTGAGCTTTCACTAAGAGCTAATCCTTCTTTTTCCCAGGACAGACTGGGCTGAGGAACGCCCTCAGCCACACACACCAGCTGAGCCTGACTGTTCTCCACCACCACAATGTCCTGCTCTCCAACGCGAATGGAGGGAGGAGCTGCCAAAGGATAATAAAGAGGAGGGACAAAATCAGCCAATTGAGTATAAGAAAAACTTGTTCTTTGCACTTGAACTTCATTATTGCTGTTTTAAAATATGTGACTGCACATTTTAGAATAGAATCATTTTATATTCATTGCACAATTACAATGAAATTGCACCAGCCCCTCCCAACAACATTCAACTACACTTCAAAGATTCAAGCCAAATAGACACAATCATCATAAAAGCAACATAAGGTAAAAGTCTGATGGAATAAAAAGTTAATCACAGTTCATCAGTATAAACATTCATCAGTATAAAAGTGCACAGGTATAAAATATTTAAAAAGAGACTGTATTTCATTTTCCATTATATTAGTTGTGATGCTAGTGTCCATGGTGTGTGTTGATTATTTAGAGGTGGATGGCTTGTATGTTATTTTTATGAGTTTTGAATAAAAATATTCACAATTTTTACCTTTTTTCAATAAATGTTACTTTTTTTTTACCCATTTTGTTGACTTTTTCTTTCAGATGGGGGTGCGGGCCCTGAAAAATGTTCATTCTTAAAAGGGGGGACAACAGAAAAAGTTTAAGAACCACTGCCTTTCTAGAGAAATCTACTAAACCAAGTTTATTTTGGAAAAGTTGGCTCCATCTGATCTTACAAAATCCACAATCACAAATATTTGTTAATCAAACAGTTGGATTATTTTTCACACAATTGTTGCAGCTAGAAAAACATAATGTATTATTCATTGTTCAAGTCCAGCTATCAATCGTAAATAACAAGATTTTTATGGATCACATTGTGTAATGACAAAAACCTACTTTGTACGATGAGGCTTATTTCCAGGCTGGCAGTGCCCGCTGCATTGGCAGCAATGCACGTGTATCGTCCTGCATCATCTGGCTGAATGAAGGCGACCTGAAGGGATCCTGAGCTGAGCACGCGTTGGCGCACGGATTCACTCAGCTGCTGCCCGTCTTTATGCCATGAGACAGAGGGTGGAGGTGAGCCATCCACCTGGCACTGCAGCGTCACAGAGGAATCAACAGGTGCCACGTATTCCTGAGTCTCTGAGCTGATCACTGGAGGAACTTCACCAGCACAGAGCAAAAGGTAGTATTGTTAGCAACAATTCACAATATGATGGAAGTTTTACCAAGTCCAGTGTGTGTCTCCGACCTTGAACTCTAAGCTTGGTCTTCCCCAGAGCAGTTCCAGCTGGATTTTGAGCCACACATAAGTATGTTCCTGACTCTGACAAAGAAGTCTTGGAGATCTGCAGACTTCCATCAGGATGGACTGAGAAACTACCACCTGGCACAAAGCAGCAAATATAAAGTAATGATCGCTAGTTTTTTATGACTGCACAAACACAGATAGGATGATGATGTACCTGTGGTGGGTATGTTGATGCCCTCTTTTTGCCATGTAATGGTTGGTCTGGGTGAGCCTGTGGCCCTGCAGGGCAGAGTGACGGGGTTATTTAGGATGACATCTAGGGTGGACGGATGGGACTGAATCGTTGGTAACTCTGAGAAGAAAAAAAAGGATCGTAAAAACTCATTATTTTTCAGATATACAGTAATTCTAAGTACTCGCTCAAAGTCACACAGTAAGAGAAGCAGTATGAACATAGAGGGAACATTTACCTTGCACGGTGAGCTGCACATGACGATGGGTGGAGCCTGCAGCATTTTCAGCCGTGCATGAGTAGTGCCCAGAATCACTGAGGTCAGCTGAGGGGATTTCAATGAGACCTGAGAGCAGATGGACAGCAATTAGCTCCGCCTTTTTTGTTACGTTACAATTTCTAGCTCTGCCCCTTGTGTTACATTACAATTTATAGCTCCGCCCCTTTGTCACGTTACAATTTATAGCTTCGACCTTTTTGTTATGTTACAATTTATAGCTCCGCCCCTTTTGCCATGTTACAGTTTATAGCTCCGCCCCTTTTGTTATGTTACAATTTATAGCTCTGCCCCTTTTGCCACGTTACAGATTATGACTCCACCCTTTTTGTTACATTACAGTTTATAGCTCCGCCCCTTGTGTTGCGATAAGTTTATAGCTACGGCCCTTTTGTCACGTTACAATTTATAGCTCCGCCCCTTTTGTCACGCTACAATTTATAGCTCATCCCCTTTGTCACGTTACAGTTTATAGCTCCGCCCCTTGTGCTACATTACAATTTGTAGCCCCGCCCCATGTGTCACGTTACAATTTATAGCTCCACCCCTTGTGTTGCGATACAGTTTATAGCTCCGGCCCCTTTGTCACGTTACAATTTATAGCTCCGCCACTTTTGTCACGTTAAAATGTATAGCTCCGCCCCTTTGTCACGTTACAGTTTATAGCTCCGCCCCTTGTGCTACATTACAATTTGTAGCCCCGCCTTTTGTGTCACGTTACAATTTATAGCTCCACCCCTTTTGTCACTTTACAGTTTATAGCTCCGCCCCTTGTGTTACATTAAAATTTGTAGCTCCGCCCCTTGTGCTATGTTAGTTTATGACTCCGCCCCTTTGTCACGTTACAGTTTATAGCTCCGCCCCTTTTGTCACGTTACAATTTATAGCTCCGCCCCTTTGTCACGTTACAATTTATAGCTCCGCCCCTTGTGTTATGTTACAGTTTATGACTCCACCCCTTTGTCACGTTACAGTTTATAGCTCCGCCCCTTGTGTTGCATTAAAATATGTAGCTCCGCCCCTTTTGTCACTGTACAATTTATAGCTCCGCCCCTTTTGTCACGTTACAATTTATAGCTCCGCCCCTTTTGTCACGTTACAATTTATAGCCCCGCCCCTTGTGTTATGTTACAGTTTATGACTCCGCCCCTTTTGTCACGTTACAGTTTATAGCTCCGCCCCTTTTGTCACGTTACAATTTATAGCTCCGCCCCTTGTGTTATGTTACAGTTTATGCCTCCGCCCCTTTTGTCACGTTACAATTTATAGCTCCGCCCCTTTTGTTGCATTAAATTATGTAGCTCCGCCCCTTTGTCACGATACAATTTATAGCTCTGCCCCTTTGTCACGTTACATTTTATAGCTCCGCCCCTTGTGTTATGTTACAGTTTATGACTCCGCCCCTTTGTCACGTTACAGTTTATAGCTCCGCCCCTTGTGTTGCATTAAAATATGTAGCTCCGCCCCTTTTGTCACGTTACAATTTATAGCTCCGCCCCTTGTGTTATGTTACAGTTTATGACTCCGCCCCTTTGTCACGTTACAGTTTATAGCTCCGCCCCTTGTGTTGCATTAAAATATGTAGCTCCGCCCCTTTTGTCACTGTACAATTTATAGCTCCGCCCCTTTTGTCACGTTACAATTTATAGCTCCGCCCCTTTTGTCACGTTACAATTTATAGCTCCGCCCCTTGTGTTATGTTACAGTTTATGACTCCGCCCCTTTTGTCACGTTACAGTTTATAGCTCCGCCCCTTTTGTCACGTTACAATTTATAGCTCCGCCCCTTGTGTTATGTTACAGTTTATGCCTCCGCCCCTTTTGTCACGTTACAATTTATAGCTCCGCCCCTTTTGTCACGTTACAATTTATAGCTCCGCCCCTTTTGTTGCATTAAAATACGTAGCACCGCCCCTTTGTCACGTTACAATTTATAGCTCCGCCCCCTTGTCACGTTACAGTTGATAGCTCCGCCCCTTTTGTCACGTTACAATTTATAGCTCATCCCCTTTTGTCACGTTACAATTTATAGCTCCGCCCCTTGTGCTATGTTACAGTTTATGACTCCGCCCCTTTGTCACGTTACAGTTTATAGCTCCGCCCCTTGTGTTACATTAAAATGTGTAGCTCCGCCCCTTTGTCACGTTACATTTTATAGCTCCGCCCCTTGTGTTATGTTACAGTTTATGACTCCGCCCCTTTTGTCACGTTACAATTTATAGCTCTGCCCCTTTGTCACGTTACATTTTATAGCTCCGCCCCTTGTGTTATGTTACAGTTTATGACTCCGCCCCTTTTGTCACGTTACAATTTATAGCTCCGCCCCTTGTGTTATGTTACAGTTTATGACTCCGCCCCTTTTGTCACGTTACAATTTATAGCTCCGCCCCTTGTGTTATGTTACAGTTTATGACTCCGCCCCTTTTGTCACGTTACAATTTATAGCTCCGCCCCTTGTGTTATGTTACAGTTTATGACTCCGCCCCTTTGCCACGTTGTGGTTTATAGCTCCGCACCTTTGTCACGTTACATTTTATAGCACCGCCCCTTGTGTTACATTAAAATTTGTAGCTCCGCCCATTTGTCACGTTACAGTTTATAGCTCCGCCCCTTGTGTCACGTTACAATTTGTAGCTCCGCCCCTCTGTCACGGTACAATTTATAGCTCCGCCCCTTTGTCACGTTACATTTTATAGCTCCGCCCCTTGTGTTACATTAAAATATGTAGCTCCGCCCCTTTGTCACGTTACAATTTATAGCTCCACCCCTTTTGACACATTACAATTTATAGCCCCACCCCTTGTGTTACATTACAGTTCATAGCTCCGCCCCTTTTGCTACGTTACATATTATGACTCCGCCCTTTTTGTTACGTTATAATTTGTAGCTCCGACCCCTTTGTCACGTTACAGATTATGACTCCGCCCTTTTTGTTACATTACAATTTATAGCTCCACCCCTTTGTCACGTTAAAGTTTATAGCTCCGCCCCTTTTGTCACAATACAATTTATAGCTCCGCCCCTTGTGTTACGTTACAGTTTATGGCTCCACCCTTTTTGTCACGTGTGAACAATCAACCAATCTCAGGGACCCTACAGTACAATTGTTTCATCAAGGCTAATCAATTCAACAAAAAATAACCTAGACTCCCAACTTGTCAGTTTCAGAACTAAAGTAGACTCTTAGATGAGAGGTGAAAGGTAAAAGAAGACCCTTGAAGCAAAACTTTGTCCATTTGCCTCAACTATGTTACCAGAATCAACAGGACCTGGATGACTGAAAACCTTCACAAGCACGATAAATCAAATGCAATATGATTTTTATCTCATCTAAATATCGAGCATCAGGTCAAGCTAGTCCAGCCACTTCATCTGTCAGTAGCTGTTAACAACTGACAGCATCCATCCCCTAATCAGTTGATCATCCAGTTGATCATGTTCCATGCTTCCCATTGGTTAGAGTTGGTCTCAGCGCTGCATTTAAACCACGACAACACGCCTACTTCCGCACGCTTCGTCTGCAATCGCCTTGCAACCCACCCGAGCCCCCCCTCTTCTGTCTAATTAAACACTGTATTTTGTTGCCATCTAAACATCTGTGATTCTTTTCCAGGGGGTCCTGCTGACCGCTCTCTCTGCTTATGCCTCTCCATGTAGCTCATGGAAAAGCGAATGAGAGCTCCTTTTGCTTCGGGCTTTCCACGCAGCTGCTGAAAAGGGCAGCGAGGTCCCAGAACAGAGCCTTACCGCCCAATCTAAATAAAAATAAAGCTATTTGACTAAAGTGATCCAGACTGAAATGATAAAAAGTGTAAAATCTAAAGTTTTTCCTACATTTTCAAATGTTCTTTTGTGTTTCTGACCTGTTGACAGGATTTTGTATCTTTTTCCCACATCAGGGAGCTGCATTCCATCTTTAGTCCAGGAAATGGTGGGTTCTGGGACACCAGAAGCAGTACAAGCAATGACCACCGGAGACAGCCTGTTTACAACTAGCTCTGTGGGTTCATCAGCAATTGACGGAGGAACTAGAGGAGAGGAAGAAAAGTTACTTTAGAATAATGCTACATGAATACATTTGAAACTTGCTACACAAACCAACAATGGAAGGAAATGTTCCTGAATGTATCATGTGAGTCTCACCAATGACCGTGAGGGTGATGGATCTGGAGTCTTCACCTGCTTCATTAGAGACCACACACTCATAAAGTGCTGTGTCCTCCACTGTGGGTGCAATAATTACCAACGACCCTGATGACAGTAACCTGGAAAGTAATGACAGAGGGTGTGTAGGTATTCAGAGGCCAAAACAAAATGGACTATTAACGGATGTTTATTTCATGCAATAGGAAGGTGACATTTTTGAATAATTTCTTAATAAATAAGAGGAAAAAAACCTGAATCAACCTGTACATATTCTGGTTCTGGTCAGTGCTGATGGCGCGACCGTTCTTCATCCAGCTGACTGTAAGTTTGGGGATCCCAGAGGCCTCACAGGACAGTGTTGTCTGAACATTGACGACAACCGTAACATTGGTGCGGCCCTTAGCAATGGAGGGAGGAACTAAAGAGAAGACACAAAGGATTATAAGGTTGACATCTACTTTTTTATGTCTTTTTCCATGTATTGAAGTTTCTAGGACTGACCATGCACTTGAAGGTCGACTCTCTTGCGTTGAGTCCCAGCCTCATTTGTTGCCATACACAGATATCTTCCAGTGTCGGTCACCTGAGCGGAGTTGATGTGCAACGAGCCATCCTCTGCAAATGTATACCTGCATGAATGTTTATAAACTGAGTAAAATACTGAATTTGGGGGGGTGTCATGGTGGGACAATGTTGATAAAAACTTCAGTGTGTGACTAGGCTGTGGACTCTGGGCGTGAGGTGCTTTACCGCGGGTTATTTCCTGACAATATGGCACCGTGTTTTCTCCAGGTGACCTGAGGGGGAGGCACGCCACTCACAACACACTCAAGCACGGCTGGTGTGTTTATGTGCACTGAAACAGTTGGGGGGCCCTCCTTGATAGTTGGGGCCACTATAGGGGAAAAAAATGAGAATTTACACATAAGACACATATGATCCAATATGAAATGATCTAACCTTTACCACAACCCTAAGCCTTTGTTTGTTGTTTTTAGGACCATTTCACCCCATTTCGTTTCAAGTTTTGAATAATTTTTCATATTTTTTGTTTGTTTTGTCAACTGAGGTTTTGGAACAATCTTGATTGTCTAATTATCTCTGCCAAGGAGTTAGCAGGATTACGTTCGTCATTAATCAAATTTAACACAAGTTTCTCTCCTTTGACTGCACATGCTGTCAAAGGTGAACACTACAAGAAGTGCAATATTTTAAAGACAGCAATGCATGTTTTGTTATTGCAATTAAATAAATACATTTATTTTATTGCATAAGTGTGACCATCACCAGCCCTCCCTAAGGAAGGATAATAAATACTTTATTAAAGAGAGGATATAAAAAGAAAGGGCAGTGTTACACCTGGGTGAGGGGGAGGGGAGAGAGGGCGGGGAAGGGAACAGGGAGGAAAGACTCAAGGTAGGAAATGTGTTGCGTAATCATGCCAGTCTGGGGACAAGTGTGAAGCTTAGGTATAATGGTGGTGGCTGTGGACAGAGGGAAGGAGTGAGTGGTAATACCTAAAACAGGTATTTGGGATCAACGTGTCTAAGATCAAACCCAGTATGAGTTTTATCCCACAGCCCAAGACATGCCAGTGCATCGTAGGCCAATGCATGTACAAGAACCACTACTGCAAACCCAAGCGCTGCCTCAGACCTGAAGATGCAGTCAGGCCAGCAGAAAGAGTGGGGGCCAGGGAGCCCCAGCCCCCCCCCCCCAAGGCAGAGCAGCCCCCCAGAAGCCCCCAGAAGCCCCCAAGATCCCAAGCCGAGAGGCAGCCACCGCCCCCCATATACACACCCGAGAAAGCCCGAAGGAGCCGAGGACCCAGTGCACCCAGCCACCGACCCCAACCCCCAATTTGACACAATTTTAGACAAAGATAGACTTTATTTCAGGAAGATTCCATGAAACTTTGGAAGGGATCCAGATCAATATACTGATTCTGGACCAGTTACAAAAATTAAAAATTGATTATTATTATTTTTTATTACTGGTACATCTTGGTTCATATATGACAATCTTTATGAAATTTGACTCAGTTCTGTCAGGTTGGGTCCTCAATTACCACACAGAGTTTCATCCGGATCGAATCTGAATTGTGCATCTAATTACAATCTTTCGAAAAATGTAACATGTTTGGACCTACTGTATCGTTATTAATATGGAGAGAAATTTCTTACAAGCCTTTAAAGTGTCAATGATCATTGTACCATAATCAGTGCCAATTTGTTGCTTGGCGGAGGTTTGGACTTCACTGCTCTTGTTATTGTCTTTTTAATAGCTCAGGCTTTTCATAGTTAGGATCATAAAACACAGATCAGTAATTATATGGGAAAATGAAAACATTTAAGACTTTAGTTTGGAGTCAATGTGAATTAAAGTGTTGTTACTATACCGTTGACGGCCAGATTAAACTGCCTCGTGGTATTCCCAGCAATGTTGCTTGCCACACATATGTACTGAGCTTCGTCAGTGAGCTCTGCCATGTTTATCTGCAAGTATCGGCCAGCCGAGAGCACTCGCACACGAGCAGAGGCCTGGAGAAAGGGAAAAGAAAACAATTGTCTGTTATTATGTTACGATGCTGCTACTGGTTCGTGTGTGTATAACTGCAGACCTGCAGCGGTTGTCCATCTTTAAGCCAGCTGAGAACTGGAGGAGGAACGGCATCCGACTTGCACTCGAGAGTAATCTGTCTGTTCTGCAGCACTGACACATCTAGTGGTGTGCTCTCTCCAGCAATGTTAGGGGGAACTGGGAGAGACATTAAGAAAATTAAGCTACTGACAAAAACATTCAGATTTAGTGTAAGATTAACCAAATAATAGCAAAGGGGAGGGTGATTTCTGCAGAGGTTGATGGTCGATTAAATTAATGACACTCAAAAAAACAAATATACTCAAACACATTTATTAAGCTTTCATATAATTTACTAGTTCACCAAATGTATTGTGTCTTTGGTAAATATTTATCGTTGCCTTATTGATGCATTCCTGCTGTTGAGACAAAAATACAAACAAAACTAGAACTGCAAGCGGTTATGAAAGGGGGCCAAGCCTTCCCGCGCGACTCAGCCCCCAGGTTTTGCGGAGCCCATGGAAGTAAGTCACAAAGAATGACGGGCTTGCGGCAAACGTCAGGACACAGGCCAACGTGCCATTTGCAGCGAACACGTGGATATAAAGTTTATGAATATGTATTTAGAATGTAAAAGTTACAGGTCAAAATGCATTTGCACCTATTATAGCGCCACATAGTGGTGCATTTTTTGGTATGGGTGGTCTATGTGCTCTTCTATAAATACTCTGTAATTTTTTACAGCCCTCAACATAATACTTAAGCTGAAATAAATGTTTGTTGTTTATGTTGTAATAAGCCACACCCACTTTGACCAATTACGAATAACTTCGAGATATGGCTTCAGGAGCGACCCAAGGTCATACCCACCAATTTTGATAAAAATCAGTCTTGCCATTTAAGAGATATAAATTTCCCATATTTTCAGCGCCCCCTAGTGGCATACAATATTCAAATTTGGCGCATACCCTCAAAGTCACATGCCAACAAGGATCTCAGATTTGGTGTTGATAGCATTTATTATGACAGAAAAATGCAACAGTTCGTGCTTTAATAGCTAGCTAGAAAACTTTACTCGTTATTAATTTGCGCACATTTTGCTTGAACATAATTCTTCTCTGAACTTTAGATCAGGTCCAACTAGGGATGTAACGATTCATTCAACTCCCGATACGATTCGATTCACGATACTGGGTTCACGATACAATTCTCTCACGATTTATTTTACAAAATGGGACTGTAGACAATACGGTACTATTTTCCTTTTATTTTTCATTGTCAAAAGAATTCCTTGATAAACTATTAAAAACAATGCAATTTAACTAAAAATAAATCTTGAATGAAATAAATAAAGGAATAATACAAATGAAAATGAAGCATATTAATTTAAATTCTGGTTCTATAATAAACAATGCAAAACTGCATAATAGTTCTTTTTCTTTTAAAAGTGCAACTGAAAATGTATTTTGTGCCTTAACAATTGGACTTTAAAAAAAAAAAAAACCGTGATTGCACTGATTTACGTCATATTTGTTTGGACCAGCAGGGGGCGCTGGTAACCCAGTGGTCGGTTGGCATGCAGATATCTTGCAGTGAAGAAGAGAAGCTATGCTAGCAGACAGAGCTAATAGATAAACGTGACTTTTACAGATATTCTTTCGGTGCTAAAGGGGCAATGAATCATTTATTAACATATTTAAGAGTAGAAGGCGGCCAGAAAGAAAGTATTAGCAGACTCCGCCCACCGCCTACCAGCCCTCTGCTGGTTAAAAAAAGTACTGCGATTCAATTTTCAGAAAATCGATATCAACCGTGATACCTATGAATCGATTTTTAACTGCCTTACGATTAATCGTTACATCCCTAGGTCCAACTGAAAACTCTGCATGCCAAGTTTCAGGCTGATTGGATAAAAGCTTAAGGAGGAGTTTGAAAAAGTAGGCTTTCCAGTTTTTGCGCCGCCAAAACTCTAAGCAGAAATGGGCGTGGCCTAGCCCAGCTGATTCACTGCTATTCAGAAAGTCTGTGGATATGAAGTTTTTGAATGTGCGACATACGGTGTGGAAGTTATAGGCCAAAACGTGTTGACCTTGTTATAGCGCCACCTGCTGATGGACATATGTGAGTTTTTGCATCTAAGGTAAGCTGGGGAGTCTAAACCCACCTTCCAAAGGGCACCGCCCTCCCTTGCAAGGTTTAGCCTAATAACTATTGTATGTAAAAGGGAACGTGTATAGAAATACTCTGTTGCTTCAGCTTTAAAAATAGATCAAACAAGCTTTAACCCACCATGCACTCGGACTTTGAACTCTTTATCATCATCGCCTGCTGGACTGTTGGCTAAGCAGCTGTATCTGCCAGTGTTTTCCAGCTGAGCGTGAGTACACGGGACATGCAACACAAAAGACAACATATGATTTTAATGGTATCGTATCATATAAAGCATAAAGAAAAATGTTAATGCTGTGTTTAACATCATCCATTTTCAACTGTCCTTTATTCAGAAAAGTGTTTTTTTAATCATGGAATGGAATTTCAAGAGTATTTTTCCATTTCATGTCAGTATAAATATGAAGTACAACTGCATATAGTACAGATTTCAGATGTTTGTAACTGGATGCTTTCCTCTCTGTGATTCTCCTTGTTAAGATGTGATAAGACACGTGTCAAACTCATGGCCTGGGAGCCAAATCCGGCCCTTTGGATCATCCAATTGGGCCCACAAGAGAAAACAAGAATCATTGTGTAAATTAAACTCTATATTTGTAGGGCTCATAGTTTTCTTGGTGCTCATAGCGCATGATTGCAGTCATTTCTAATGCTGAACAGTTGAACAAAATTCAAAATTCTTACAAAATTCTTCAATTTTCCTGAAATTTTGACATATTTACCTCAATTAAAAATGGTCGATTTCTTGCATATTATGTATTTTATGTATACATAGAAATGCAAACTATGGTACAATAATGTTGACATTACTCATTTTCCCACATAAAATCTGTGGCCCACTTGAAATCAAACTCTGTATTTGGCCCCTGAACTAAAACGAGTTTGCCACCCCTGAGATAAGATGTTATTGAGAGTGATCCTTTTTTATTCTTCTTTTGATTATTAATAATTATTAATAAACAATCTATGATTATGCTAAATGTGGCCCCTGAACAACAGGAATTTGCACACTTATTGCTTATTGGAATAAAGGAGAATGTCATTTCTTATAGTTAAAAAAGCTAAAAAAAGATCATTTACAGTAATATTTTCCCTTTGCTGACCTGGGCGGAGGCCACACGGAGCCCTTCTCCCCCCCTGAGGAGGCGTAGACTGTCTGTGTGTGGCAGCGGTCGTCCGTCCTTCATCCATGTTATAGAAGGAGTGGGGATTCCTGTGGCCTCACAGACGAGCTCCAGGACATTATTTATCACCACTGACACTTCTACTGGTGAACCCGAGCCCTTAATCCGTGGAGGGTCTGAGGAAACAAACTAATTAATTCATTAAATATCTGATACATGATGCCCAATTGACAGATTCTTAATCTGTTTTCTTTTGGTACCGAGAACTTTTAGGTTGAAGTTGCGGCTAGCTTGACCAGCAGAGTTGTTAGCCAAGCAAGTGTAGAGTCCCGTGTCGTTAACCCAGGCCTGGTTTGTGTGTAATGTGGTGTTCTGGTTTAGATGGGCGAAGTGGCCGTCGGCGGTGATAGGTACTCCATCTTTAGTCCAGGAGACAGTGGGATTAGGGTTCCCATCGGCAACACACAGGAGGGAAAACAAATGCCCTGCGACTACGGTTACATCCTCAGTGCTTCCTGCTCCATCCAAACCAGGAGGGACTAAGGAGGGACAACACATTCACCTCTGAGTCTTAAAACATGAAATGTTAGGAATCGTGGCTTCGTGCTTAATGTGGAGTTTCTCAGACTCACCATGTACCTGCAGGTTAGAATGTTTGTTGTCCACGCCAGCTCGATTAGATGCCACACATGTGTAGCGTCCACCATCAGACACCTGGATTCTGGTGATCCTGACACACAAAAGAAGCACAACATTATTATTTATTTTCACAATATTGTTTAGTATGCAAATAAAAATCTCTAAATGACATTGAGGCACTTTTTCAAAAAATCAAAAAATAAAAAATAGGTCCTTGTTTGAGTAAAAACAAAAAAATAATGGTGACCATTGGCAATCTTTTTTTTTTGTAACTGAAAAGACAAATAAAAATACAATTAAGAATACTCTAAATATGTACTAAATTGTTTACTATGTTGAGGCTAGTATCCTAAAACACTCACTTAAAACAAAAGAAACAAGAGCACACAGCACAAAACCTCCTCTTTTCCAGATATTTGCAGTTATCTAGATGATTGATCCTGATCATTCACACTTTTTTCAAACTGATCCAGAATCAGTATATTGATCCGGACCCCCTCCAAAATTAAATGGAATTTTTCATGGTGTAGGGCAGGTGTGTCAAACTCATTGTAGTTCAGGGGCCAAATATAGAGCAGTTTGATCCCAAGTGGGCCACAGATTTTATGTATTACTGTGCCCTAGTTAACGCTTCTAAATATACATTAAATACTAAATATGTAAGTAACCGACAATATCCAAGCAATAACTGACATATATCAGTGACAACAGGGTCTTCTCTTCACTTTAAATTTCCTAAATTTATTATGACCAATTTCAATTTAATTAAAGAAAAAGTTATGTAATAATTTCAGCAAAATTAAAAGATTTTGTAAGAATTTTGAGGTTTTTTTCTCAACAGTTTAACATTGAAAATGACTGCCATCATGCAATATATTTATAAACATGACGGCAGTCATTTTTGCATCTGCAAATATTGTTGAGTTTCATTTACACAATGATTCATGTTTTCTCGGTCGTTTATACTTTCTCCTGCTGGCCGAATTGGATGCTCTAAATGGCCGTGTTTGGCCCCCTGGCCTTGAGTTTGACAAATGTGGTGTAAAGACTATCTTTTGTTATCATTTTGTCAAAATCCGTCTTGTAGTTTTGACGTAAACCTGCTAACAGATGAAACAAATAAATAAATAAATAAACAAACAAAAAAGTGAAAATCTGACCTCCTTGGCTGAGATAAAAATAACTTTTTTTTCTCCCTGCCCTGTCCACTGACCTACCGGAGCACCCGTCCAGCAGAGAGGAGTCTTATATGGGAGGTCACGGGCAGAGGGAAGCCATTCCTCAGCCAGTTCAGCTGAGGCAGAGGAGAGCCTGTCGCTGCACACTCTATACTGACAGAGCTGTCCACCACAGTGGTCAACTGCTCTACAGCATCACTGTTTCCACCAATTACAGGAGGGACTGAAACAGGGACAAGCAGACAGAAATAAGCGATACATTTGAGGAAATGAAACCTTTTATTACGTTTCCAAAGATATCAGACTCACCGTAAACATTCAGATTATATATTCGGTCCTCCTCTCCGGCAGCGTTGGTTGCCACACAGGTATATTTGCCATTGTGAGTGGGCTCAGCTCGGCTCAAAGTGAGCGTGCTGCCATCAGGACTGATCCTAAGCATGACAACAGCGATCATCTTTTACTGTTTGCACATGCTTTCCTCTTCGCTAGTTTATATCTGCTGACATCATCTTTAACTGTGACCAGATACCCACAATACATGTAAATGTATTAAAACAATAACTGAAGTGGCTCAAGGTTTGAGAAAACATTTATTGTTTTTCAAATTTATGGTTTACTGCATTGTTTTTGCTACTTTAAACTAAGATAAGCTATCCATGCTATATGATGTTTTGTACATTATGAAAAAAAACATTTTGCTAGATTATACATTTCAAATTAGTTCAATATTATCTTTCTGCCAATATCCAATACTCTCCAACACTTGATATTTCTGATATTAATATCGATATATACATAGACTCCCTCCTTTCTAACCTAATTTTAGGTCACATTATATTAACACATTACTCCTACTTATAATGTGATGCCTCACTGGATTTATTCCACAATTAAACATAATCTTTCCCAATTAATAAAACTAATTTGACTTGAGATATTGAAAAAGTATCATATTTATTATTTATATTTTGCATGTTGTCTCAAATCACAGCACAGTTTGTCCATATTGGTAGAAAAATCTATACTGATGTTAATCGATTGCAACTTGCTAAGTTAAGTTATGCTCAATGGTGTTTGGTACTTTACCTTTGCAGTTTATGTTTTCTATAATATAATCCAATATAACTATCTAATTCATGATAGTAGTGACATTTTGTTGTTGTTTTCTATGTTACATTATCAAGTTATTTTTCCACGTCATATTTGGTACTTCACTATTTATCTACATGGTTGCTGCTTACTTTTTACTTTGTGTTTGCAACAAACTCACAATATACTGTAGACTTTTTTTTGTCAGGTTACATTTAACTCAAAAGAATTTGTGGTCTTACATTTTGTGATGGGATATTGTTCGTATATGCTCTGTATTTACCCGAGCCCTTTGTTTTCAATGCTGTTGATAACTTCACCATCCTTTAACCACTGAATGACTGGAGTGGGCGTTCCCTGGGATCGGCAGGCCAGCTGGACACTCTCATTCTGCAGAACTCCCACCTCACTGGGCAGCTCGGACCCAGAAATGCTGGGAGGCACTAAAAGAAAAATGCCTTTTACTAGAAATCCAAAGAATGAATGAAGAAATGACTATGTTAAAAAGATCCTCCACTGTTTTTACAAATGTGGCCTAAACCCTTTGAAATGTCATTATTAGAAGATCTAAGCCTAATGAAATGCATTATTTTGCACCACATTTGTTTTATTAACTTTTAAAACTGGGACTACTTTACCCTTTACGCCGCCATGTTGAAATGACATCATCGGTGACGTGATTAACTCCTTTTAGTCCATTCAGCTCTATGGAAGGTGAAGCATTTAGGATTATTTAGCAGCTTTTTTAGTCACAATGATAACTTGTGCTACTTTGGGTTTTGCTCTAACAATCAGTAAAACTTTTTTAAAAAGTTGCTGTAAAGTTGATGTACTGTGAGATAATAAATTAAAACCGTGACACAAAAAAATCTGTGGCCACTGGGGGCGACAGTTCCCACTGTGCTGTTTCGTAGATGCCATTAAGTAAAGAAGAAGAACTCCGTGTGCATGTAAAATTTACAAGCTGCTAAATGATCCTAAATGCTTAAACTCCCATTGAACTCAATGGACTAAACACCTCACCAATGACGTCATTTCAACATGGCGGCGCACAGGGTAAAGTAGTCCCAGTTTTAAAAGTTAATAAAACAAATATGGTGCAAAATAATGTGTTTTGTTAGGCATAGATCTTCTAATAAGGACATTTCAAAGGTTTTAGGCCAAATTTGTAAAAAAAACAGTGGAGGATCCCTTTAAGCATTAAACACTAGATTGAAGACATTGGCCTAATTCTTTGTATCTAGTACTTTAGGATTATTGCATGTCAATAACCTATATACCTTGTATTGTGAGGAGGTAATTCTTAATGGCCTTTCCCTCCACATTTGATGCTGTGCACGTGTAAGTGCCGCTGTCTGAAAGTTGAGAACGTGCAATTTGCAGTTTGCTGCCACCGGAGAAGATGTGCATCTCAAGAGACTCCGAGTTCTCTAAAAAAAATACAGAAACAGTTTTTAGGTTTCACATAAATGTTAATAGCCAGGTGAGTGGCTGTTTAATGTTTTTTAATTTAATTCTCTTGAACATTTGCAAAGGATTACCCATGGGTCGGCCATTTTTCAGCCAGGTGAGTGTGGGCGGAGGGATTCCCGTAGCATCACAAGCAAAAGTGACAGGATTACTGATGGTTTCTACCACACTTTCCTCAGCTGGGCCATCAATATTTGGAGGCACTGAGTTTAGAAAGAGTAGTAAAACATTTAATCATTTCCAACATTTGGTTTAGCAAATACATATATAATATCAATCTCATTATTATACCGTAGATATTTAAGTGGAAGTTCTTGTCCACTTGTCCTGCAACATTGGTGGCCATGCAGACATACTGTCCTGTATCTGAAACCTGGGAAAATGACAGAGAAATGTAACGTGCGTGCATCTGTGTGTCTGTGTGACATCAGGAGTTATACCCCTTCATCGATCGGACTGTAAGTGAACAGACGCAGTCAGTAGAAATAGCCAATCAGCTCTCGAGTCTAGGCCACCTCGAAGCTCTTACGCTGAAGTTGACATCTACGCATCCTGTGATTGGATAAGCACTAGTGAGAACCCGGAAGGCGGCTGTAAGATGTAGCCTCTGATGAGAGCTCATTCTCAGCATTGAAGTGTCATAAAACTTACGCCAGAAACATGAGCGGACAGATACAGCTTTCAGCATTAGCCTCCATGTTCATAGAAAAACACTTACTCATGAACCTGAAGTGCTACTGAGAAAAGAAAGAAGCATGGATTTTATTTTCAAATAAACAGACAATGTAGAGAAGATCCATGTTGGTGAGTGCAAGCATTTTATTTGCATTTTTAATATATTTTTGTCCTTTTATTTCATGAGTAATCAATCAACGGTAACGAAAAATAAAATGCCAAAACAAATTTAAAAATAAATTCTGATCCACTGCAATTTCTAATATAGATAACGTGGGGCACGCAGCTGCGCAACGTGTTCAGTTGTTTTGTTGTTGCATTTTCTCCAAAACAAATACAAATAATGTGTTTGCTTTACTTTTTTAATTTTTGCTGAATTGTTGGTTTCGTTATCGCCTCGTTGGTGTCTTATATGAAATGGCGACAATGCACATTTTATTAAACAAACTTGTTTAAGCTCACATATACTTTTGGTGGACATATTAAAATCAGCTTTTATTTTTTAGATTTTGGCAGTGTCCGTGATCTTAGCTTCTTACTCTTAATTATGAATGCGAGCTTATTGATTTTAAATGCTCCGAAAATTAAGTGTTGCTTGAACAGCCTATATTAAGGGTAATGTAATGTGCATGTGTGATTCTGTGTGGTTTCTCGAGCTGTGGTGTCATATTGATGGTATTATGAGGTGTAGTAATTTATCTTAGACTAAGTAGGATGTCACTGAAGGCCTGGGTGAAATGCATGGCACGCCACTGAGTCTTAACAACTCCTAACAAAGTCCTAACAGGTTCGAACATTAACGAACACAAGTCCTAACAAAGTCCTAACGAAGTCCTAACACATTCTAATGAAGTTCTAACAAGTCACGTGGTACACACGTCACAGCACGTGGTCTCCGGGCGGAAAAATATTAATTCCGGAGATTTATTTGGGACAACTAACATTAAAATCGCTGTTTTCAAGGAAACGAAGGCGACAAAAGTATGTACAGTGAAACAATTATTGTTGTTTTCCCTAAATCTAAATACATTTTATGTATGCATACAGTTTTGTATGTGTTGTGTATTGAGAGTGAGGAGTCACGTAGTGAGTTGGGTTGTTTTGGGGGGGGGGTCTGAGCCCGTCAGCCATGATGGTGGTAGACGCCCCCAGAATTTCACGCATTCGCCAGAGCTTTACTTTTTGCATAGAGGAATACGACAGAAGAAGAA